>NW_026287187.1:0-22500 GCF_023373465.1 Oncorhynchus keta | reverse complement strand
CTATATACAGGGTATTACGGTACAGAGTCAATGTGGAGGCTATATACAGGGTGTTACGGTAGAGAGTCAATGTGGAGGCTATATACAGGGTGTTACGGTACAGAGTCAATGTGGAGGCTATATTCAAGGGGTACCGGTACAGAGTCAATGTAGAGGCTATATACAGGGTGTTACGGTACAGAGTCAATGTGGAGGCTATATACTGGGTATTACGGTACAGAGTCAATGTGGAGGCTATATACAGGGTATTACGGTACAGGTGCATCGGTTAGTCGAGGTATTTGAGGTCAAATTTACATGTAGGTGGAGGTATTAAAGTGATTTATGCATAGATAATAACAGAGAGTAGCAGCAGTATAGAAGAGGAGGCACACAATGCTAATAGTCTGGGTAGCCATTTGATTAGATGTTCAGTAGTCTTATGGCTTGGGGGTAGAAGCTGTTTAGGAGCCGATTAGATCTAGACTTGGCGCTCCGGTACCGCTTGCCGTGCGGTAGCAGAGAGAACAGTCTATGACTAGGGTGGCTGGAGTTTTTGACAATATTCTGGGCCTTCCTCGGACACCGCCTGGTATAGAGGTCCTGGATGGCAGGAAGCTCGGTCCCAGTGATGTACTGGGCCATACGCACTTCCCTCTGTAGTGCCTTGCGGTCAGAGGCCGAGCAGTTGCCATACCAGGCAGTGAGACAACCAGTCAGGATTCTCTCGATGGTGCAGCTGTAGAACCTTTTGAGGATCAGAGGACCCATGCCAAATCTTATTTGTCTTCTGAGGGGAATAGGCTTTGTCGTGCCCTCTTCACGACAGTCTTGGTGTGCTTGGACCATGTTAGTTAGTTGGTGATGTGGACACCAAGGAACCTGAAGCTCTCAACCTGCTCCACTACAGCCCCGTCGGTGAGAATGGGGGCGTGGCTACGTCCTCCTTTTCCTGTAGTCCACAATCATCTATTTAGTCTTTAACACATTGAGGGAGAGGTTGTTGTCCTGGAACTACGCGGCCAGGTCTCGTTATTGTTGGTGATCAGCAAACTTAATGACGGTGTCGTTGTTGTTGTGTCGTCAGCAAACTTAATGACGGTGTTGGGGTCGTGCATGGCCATGCAGTCATGGGTGAACAGGGAGTACAGGAGGGGACTGAGCACGCACGCCTGAGGAGTCCCGTTTTAACGATCAGTATGGCAGATGTGTAGATACCTACCCTTACCACCTGGGGGGCGGCCCGTCAGGAAGTCCAGGATCCAGTTGCAGAGGGAGATCTTTAGTCCAGGGTCCGTACCTTAGTGATGTGCTTTGAGGGCGCTACAGTGTTGAACACTGAGCTGTAGTCAATGAATATGTGTTCCTTTTGTCCAAGTGTGAAAGGATTGTATCATAATATAATAATATATATGCCATTTAGCTGCAATAGCGACTTACAGTCATGTGTGCATACATTCTGGGTGGTCCCTGGAATCGAACCCACTACCCTGGCGTTACAAGCGCCATGCTCTATGAGCCACAGAAGGATCTGTGGATCTGTTGGGGAGTGGTGGAGAGGGTGGAGATGTGAGTGTTGACCAGCTCTTCAAAGCACTTCAAAGCACTTCAAGGCTACAGATGAGAGCGCTACGGATCGATAGTCGTTTAGGCAGGTTACCTCAGTGTTCTTGGGCACAGGGACTATGGTGGTCTGCTATGGTGGTCTGTATTACCAAGTCAGACAGGGAGAGGTTGAAAATGTCAGTGAAAACTCTTGCCAGTTGGTCAGCGCACGCTCGGAGTATACATCTTGGTAATCTATCTAGACTTGCGGCCATGTGAATGTTGACCTGTTTAAAGGTCTTACTCACATCGGCTGCGGAGAGCGTGATCACCTCGTCGTCTGGAACAGCTGGTGCTCTCATGCATGTTTCAGTGTTATTTGCCTCGAAGCGAGCATAGAATTGGTTTAGCTCGTCTGGTAGGCTCGTGTCACTGGGCGGGATTTCTTATAATCTTCCCAGGTTGGAGTACCGCTCCTTGAAAGCGGCAGCTCTACCCTGTAGCTCAGCGCGGGCGTCGCCTGTAATCCATGGCTTGTTGTTCAGGCATGTACATACAGTCACTGTGGGGGACGACATATCCGATGCACTTAAATCCGGTGACTGAGGTGGTATTTGATACATTATTAGGATCCCCATTTGCAGTTGCAAAAGCAGCAGCTAGTCTTCCTGGGGCTCCACACAAAACAGGAAACATAATACAGAACACAGAACACAGAACATGACATTACAGAATGACATAATAACATCAATAGAGAAGAACACAGAACACAGAACACAGAACACAGAACATGACCCATAATACAGAATGACATAATAACATCAATAGAGAAGAACACAGAACACAGAACACAGAACATGACCCATAATACAGAATGACATAATAACATCAATAGAGAAGAACACAGAACACAGAACACAGAACATGACCCATAATACAGAATGACATAATAACATCAATAGAAAGAACACAGAACACAGAACACAGAACACTGACCCATAATACAGAATGACATAATAACATCAATAGAGAAGAACACAGAACACAGAATACAGAACACAGAACACAGAACACTGACCCATAATACAGAATGACATAATAACATCAATAGAGAAGAACACAGAACACAGAACACAGAACACAGAACATGACCCATAATACAGAATGACATAATAACATCAATAGAGAAGAACACAGAACACAGAACACAGAACACAGAACATGACCCATAATACAGAATGACATAATAACATCAATAGAAAGAACACAGAACACAGAACACAGAACACAGAACACCCATAATAGAATGACATAATAACATCAATAGAGAAGAACACAGAACACAGAACACAGAACACAGAACATGACCCATAATACAGAATGACATAATAACATCAATAGAGAAGAACACAGAACACAGAACACAGAACATGACCCATAATACAGAATGACATAATAACATCAATAGAGAAGCACACAACACAGAACACAGAACACAGACCATGACCCATAATACAGAATGACATAATAACATCAATAGAGAAGAACAGGTCAAGGACATAACTATATACAGTTTAAAGGCACACTGAGCCTACATATCAATTCATAGTTGAAACAGGGGAGAGGCATTGTGCCGCGAGGTGTTGCTTTATCTGTTTAATAAACCAGGTTTGCTTTGTTTTATTTGAGCAACATGAGATGGAAGGAAGTTCCATGCAATAACTGCTCTTTATAATACTGTATGTTGTTCTGGATTTGTTCTGGATTTGGGGACTGTGAAAAGACCCCTGGTGGCATGTCTGGTGGGATAAGTGTGTGTGTCAGAGCTGTGGGTAAGTTGACTACGCAAACAATTTCAACATTAATGGTTCTTATAAAAAGTAGAAGTGATGCAGTCAGTCTCTCCTCAACTCTTAGCCAAGAGAGACTGGCAGCATAGTATTTATATCAGCCATCTGAATACGATTAAGAGCAAAACGTGCTGCTCTGTTCTGGGCCAGCTGCAGTTTAAATAGGTCTTTCCTTACAGCACTGGACCACACGACTGGACAATAATCAAGATAAGATAAAACTAGAGCCTGCAGAACTTGCTTTTTGGAGTGTGGTGTCAAACAATCTGAGCATCTCTTTATTACGGCTCGACCTCTCTCCATCTTTACAACCATTGAATATAAATGTTTTAACCATGACAGATTACAATCTAAGGTAACGCCAAGTCATTTAGTCTCATCAACTTGTTCAACAGCCACACCATTCAATTCCAGATTCAGCTGAGGTCTAGAACTTAAAGAATGATTTGTACCAAATACAACGCTCTAAGTTCTAGAGATGTTCAGTACCAATTAATTACTGGCCACCCATTCCAAAACAGACTGCAACTCTTTGTTAAGGGTTTCAGTGACATTAGCTGTGGTTGCTGATGCGTATATGGTTGAATCATCAGTATACATGGACACACAGGCTTTGATTAATGCCAGATCATTGGTAAAAAAAAATAAATAGAAAAGAGTAGAGGGCCTAGAGAGCTGCCCTGCGGTACACCGCACTTTACATGTTTGACATTAGAGAAGCTTCCATAAAAGAGTTGAGCTCAATTAGATAGATAGCTCTGAATCCACAATATGGCAGAGGTTGAAAAGCCACAACACACAAGCTCTCAACAACAGGTTATGGTCAATAAACATCAAAGGCTACATTGAAATCTAACAGTACCGCTCCCACAATCCTATTATTATCAATTTCAATCAACCAATCATCAGTCATTTGTGTCAGTGCAGTGCATGTTGAGTACCCTTCTCTATAAGCCTTGCTGAAAGTCTGTTGTTAATTTGTTTACAGAGAAATACCATTGTATTTGGTCAAACACTATTTTTTTCCAACAGTTTGCTAAGACCTGGTAGCAAACTGATAGGGCTGCTGTTAGAACCAGTAATGGCCGCTTTACCACCCGTGGGTAGTAGAATTACTTTGGCTTCACTCCAGGCCTGAGGACAAAGACATTCCTCTCGACAAATAGGAGTGGATATAGAGTCAGCTACCATCCTCAGTATCTTTCCATCTAAGTTGTCAATGCAAGGAGGTTTGTCATTGTTGATCGATAACAATATTTTTTCCATATCTCCCCACACTAACTTTACAGAGTTCAAACTCGCACTGCTTTTCTTTCATTATTTGTTTTCTTTATGCATGAATACAATGGCTCACTGTTTGTTGTTGGCATTTCCTGTCTAAGTTTGCCCACCTTGCCAATGAAATGATCATTAATTAAAATAATTGGCAACTTCCTATGGTTTGGTGATGAATAAGCCATCTGATTCGATGAAAGATGGATCTGAATTTGTCGTTCTGCCCATAATTTCCTTTAAAGTATTCCAAAGTTTTTTTTTCTCTCCAGTCATTCTTTATATCATTGATCTTGGCTTCATAGTAAAGTTTCTTCTTCTATTTGTTGAGTTCAGTCAAATAATTTCTCAATTTATCAGTCAGATGTGCGGCCAAACTTATTAGCCACTACCTTTGCCACATCTCTTTCAACCATACAGTTTTTTTTAAATTCCTCATCAATCCATGGAGCCTTAACAGTTCTACTCCTCAAAGCCATGGAGCCTTAACAGTTCTACTCCTCCAATCCATGGAGCCTTAACAGTTCTACTCCTCAAAGCCATTGGATGAATCCTGGAACATATTCCAACTTAAATTCCAGTCTCTGTGCCAGTAAAACAGTCCTGTGGCTTAGCATCTCCGTCATCTGACCACTTCCGTAATGAGCGAGTCACTGGTACTTCCTGCTTTAGTTTGTGCTTATAAGCAGGAATCAGGAAGATCAAATGATGGTCAGATTTTCCAAATGGAGTGAGATCTTTGTTCGCTTCTCTTTGTGTGGAGTAAAGGTGGTCTAGTTTTTTCCCTCTCTGGTTGCACATGTGACATGCTGGTAGAAATGATGTAAAAATGGATTTAAGTCTGCCTGCATTAAAATCTCCGGCCACCAGGAGCACCGCTTCTGGGTGAAAATGATCTTGTTTGCTTATGGTTTTATACAGCTCATTGAGTGAGGTCTTAGTGCCAACATCGGTTTGTGGTGGTAAATAGACGGCTACCACAGCTTATCATCAGGTGAGCAATACCTCGAGACCACCTTAATATTAGACACAGTGCGCCAGCTGCCGATGCTTGGAAAACCCAGCCAACTGTTTATCTGTGTCGTCGACTCGCTGAAACATAAGATATTACATTTTTTTCATGTCCCGTTGTTAGAATGGTCTCGAACGGAGCTCATCCTGTTTATTCTCTAGTGACGTTGGCTAATAGAATGGATGGTAGAGGCGGGTTATTCACTCACCGACAAATTCTCACCCTGATCTCCGCCCACAGTATTTCCTTATTTTTCATCATGTGAATGACTGGGATTTGGGTCTTGTCTGGGAGCAACATTATCTCCTTCCTGTCTGATTCATTAAAGAAAAAATCTTAGTCCAGTTCGAGGTGAGTAATCGCTGTTCTGATATCCAGAAGCTCTTCTCGGTCGTAATAGACGGTAGCATCAACATTATTATATTATAACATTTATATAATTATATATTATTATAACATTAACACACACAAAAATGGCACAATTGGTTAGGAGTAAAATGGCAGCCATCCTCCGGATCCGTTCTTCCTATCCTATTGTCATGAGTCTTGTCCTGGAGGCAGAACTGAGCGATTTCCCCTTAGATAGGCCAGTTACGAAGACAATATTGGCCAAATTATACATTTAAGGTTAGGGTTAGGGGTTAGGGTTAGGGTTGGGGTTAGAGTTAGGGTTAGGGGTTAGGGTTAGGGTTGGGGTTAGAGTTAGGGTTAGGGTTAGGAGTTAGGGTTAGGGTTGGGGTTAGAGTTAGGGTTAGGGTTAGGGGTTAGGGTTAGGGTTGGGGTTAGGGTTAGGGTTAGGGTTAGGGGTTAGAGTTAGGTTTAGGGTTAGGGGTTAGGGTTAGGGTTGGGGTTAGAGTTAGGGTTAGGGGTTAGAGTTAGGGTTAGGTTTAAGGGTTAGGGTTGGGGTTAGGGTTAGGGTTAGGGTTAGGGTTAAGGGTTAAGGGTTAGGGTTAAGGGTTAAGGGTTAGGGTTAGGGGTTAGGGTTAGGGTTAGGGTTAGGGTTAGGGTTAGGGTTAGGGTTAGGGTTAGGGTTAAGGGTTGGGGTTAAGGGTTAGGGTTGGGGTTGGGGTTGGGGTTAGGGTTAGGGTTAGGGTTAGGGTTAAGGGTTAGGGTTGGGGTTAGGGTTAGGGTTAGGGGTTAGAGTTAGGTTTAGGGTTAGGGGTTAGGGTTGGGGTTAGGGTTAGAGTTAGGGTTAGGGTTAAGGGTTAGGGTTGGGGTTAGAGTTAGGGTTAGGGGTTAGAGTTAGGGTTAGGGTTAGGGGTTAGGGTTAGGGTTGGGGTTAGAGTTAGGGTTAGGGGTTAGAGTTAGCGTAAGGGTTAGGGTTAAGGGTTAGGGTTGGGGTTAGGGTTAGCAGTGTGCTTAAGATTCGAGTTAGGTTTAAAATGTATGACTTTGTGGCTGTGCCAGCTATTGTCCACTCTGCAGAGATGCCTCCAGAACAAGCTGAATGATGAAAAATGCTAACCTGCTACAAGGAACCCAAACCCCCCCTCTCTGTGTTGACCTGGATAGAGGCTAGAGGCTAGAGGTCAGAGGTCAGGGGTGATGGGCCTTTATCAGTGGACTCATTCCTCATTAAAAACTCTACCGATACAATGACTGTGCAGTTCAACAAAGGTTAAATAATATGTTTTATTTAAATAAATAAAAGTCCAAAATGGCAACCTTATCCCTATATAGTGCACTACATCTGGGCAAAAGAAGTGCACTATATAGGGAAAAGGGTTCCATTTAAGACCGTATCAATATCTGGGTGATTCTAGTTTGTTGGTAGAATAATATAATGTATTGAAGTGATATGAGAAGTTTCAAATACTTTCTATATTTCTATTTCTATACTCAAACACACTGTCTGAGAAAGAAAACTGAATCTAACTAATCGAAACACACAAGTGAGGAAGAAGGACATACCTGGATCCCACCAGAGATACACTGTAGAGAAAGAGAGAGACAACAGGCAAACATTTGATCTGTTTACCGCGTATTTTACAAATCATTTATACGATTGTAAATGGAGGCATTTTCTGCTAAACTGTGAATCTTTCTAGAGAGCTTCTCTCCGAACCTGATCCTTATATTGCACGACGTGAACCACTTCTGTTGATAACTGTACGGAACGTAATCCAATTGGACTAATTGAATCTAACTAGACTAATTACTTCATATAATAAACCATAATGTAGTTCAATCCACACTTCAACCCACAATTCCCAAGTCATCTCTCTCTCTGTGTTGCCGAGGCAGTGAATAGGATGTAGAACAATACATTCTTACAGGGAATTGCAACAAAAAAGTGGAAATTAAAAAAAGGCCCCCTCTCTCCTTCCTTCCTTCCCTCCCTCCCTCCTCCCTTCTTTGAATAATTGGAACGAGGGGAGCTAAACAGAGGCTGAGAGGCACAACACTGTTATCTCCCAAATGGCTCTGGTTCACGAGCCTAGCTAGTGTCCTTCTCTGCATGGTAGACAAGGTCAGCTGTCAACTGAACATTCATCTCCCTGAGTGGGCCTAGAGAGAGAGAGAGTGTGTGTATTCCAAATGGTACCCTATTCCCTATGTAGTGCACTACTTTTGACCAGGACCCATAGGGCTCTGTTCAAAAGTAGTGCACCGTGTAGGGAATAGTGTGCCATTTGGACTCAGACAGAGGCTTCTCGCTGCCCTCCGAGACACACGGCACATTTGGGTTCATTACTGTAAATCTCAATGCCCGGCTGTATGATATACGGCGCTTCGCAAAAGTATTTATCCCCCTCGGCGTTTTTCCTATTTTGTTTCATTACAACCTGTAAATTTAAATGGATTTTTATTTAGATTTCATGTAATGACACAGACACAAAATAGTCCCAAATGGTGAAGTGAAGTGAAATGAAAAACTTTAAAGTGGTGTGTGTGTATTCACCCCCTTTTACTATGAAGCCCCTAACTGGTGTGTGTGTGTGTATTCACCCCCTTTTACTATGAAGCCCCTAAATAAGATCTGGTGCAACCAGTTACCTTCAGAAGTCACATAATCAGTTAAATAATGTCCACCTGCGTTCAATATAAGTGTCACATGATCTCACTATATATACACACATATTCTGAAAGGCCCCGGAGTCTGCAAAACCACTAAAGCAAGGGGCACCACCAAGCAAGCGGCACCATGAAGACCAAGGAGGTCAGGGATGAAGTAGTGGACAAGTACAGATCAGGGATGGGATACAAAACAACATCAGAAACATTGAACATGCCACTAAATACATTATTATTAAATAGAAAGAATAAGACACCGAAACAGACCAGACAAGAGAGACCAGACAAGAGAGACCAGACAAGAGAGACCAGACAAGAGAGGGCCTCCCACCAAAACAGACCAGACAAGAGAGGGCCTCCCACCAAAACAGACCAGACAAGAGAGACCAGACAAGAGAGGCCTCCCACCAAAACAGACCAGACAAGAGAGGGCCGCCCACCAAAACAGACCAGACAAGAGAGACCAGACAAGAGAGGGCCTCCCACCAAAACAGACCAGACAAGAGAGGGCCTCCCACCAAAACAGACCAGACAAGAGAGACCAGACAAGAGAGGGCCTCCCACCAAAACAGACCAGACAAGAGAGGGCCGCCCACCAAAACAGACCAGACAAGAGAGACCAGACAAGAGAGGGCCTCCCACCAAAACAGACCAGACAAGAGAGACCAGACAAGAGAGGGCCGCCCACCAAAACAGACCAGACAAGAGAGACCAGACAAGAGAGGGCCTCCCACCAAAACAGACCAGACAAGAGAGGGCCTCCCACCAAAACAGACCAGACAAGAGAGGCCTCCCACCGAAACAGACCAGACAAGAGAGGGCCGCCCACCGAAAACAGACCAGACAAGAGAGACCAGACAAGAGAGGGCCTCCCACCAAAACAGACCAGACAAGAGAGGGCCTCCCACCAAAACAGACCAGACAAGAGAGGGCCTCCCACCAAAACAGACCAGACAAGAGAGGGCCTCCCACCAAAACAGACCAGACAAGAGAGGGCCTCCCACCAAAACAGACCAGACAAGAGAGGCCTCCCACCAAAACTCACAGACCAGACAAGAGAGGGCCTCCCACCAAAACTCATAGACCAGACAAGAGAGGGCCTCCCACCAAAACTCACAGACCAGACAAGAGAGGGCCGCCCACCGAAACAGACCAGACAAGAGAGACCAGACAAGAGAGTGCCTCCCACCAAAACAGACCAGACAAGAGAGGGCCTCCCACCAAAACAGACCAGACAAGAGAGGGCCTCCCACCAAAACAGACCAGACAAGAGAGGGCCTCCCACCAAAATTCACAGACCAGACAAGAGAGGGCCTCCCACCAAAACAGACCAGACAAGAGAGGGCCTCCCACCAAAAACTCACAGACCATTTACATTTACATTTACACTTAAGTCATTTAGCAGACGCTCTTATCCAGAGCGACTTACAAATTGGTGCATTCACCTTATGACATCCAGTGGAACAGTCACTTTACAATAGTGCATCTAAATCTTAAAAGGGGGGTGAGAAGGATTACTTATCCTATCCTAGGTATTCCTTAAAGAGGTGGGGTTTCAGGTTTCAGCAGCGAACAGTTTTGACTGGGCTGAGCGGGAACTGTACTTCCTCAGTGGTAGGGAGGCGAGCAGGCCAGAGGTGGATGAACGCAGTGCCCTTGTTTGGGTGTAGGGCCTGATCAGAGCCTGGAGGTACTGAGGTGCCGTTCCCCTCACAGCTCCGTAGGCAAGCACCATGGTCTTGTAGCGGATGCGAGCTTCAACTGGAAGCCAGTGGAGAGAGCGGAGGAGCGGGGTGACGTGAGAGAACTTGGGAAGGTTGAACACCAGACGGGCTGCGGCGTTCTGGATGAGTTGTAGGGGTTTAATCGCACAGGCAGGGAGCCCAGCCAACAGCGAGTTGCAGTAATCCAGACGGGAGATGACAAGTGCCTGGATTAGGACCTGCGCCGCTTCCTGTGTGAGGCAGGGTCGTACTCTGCGGATGTTGTAGAGCATGAACCTACAGGAACGGGCCACCGCCTTGATGTTAGTTGAGAACGACAGGGTGTTGTCCAGGATCACGCCAAGGTTCTTAGCGCTCTGGGAGGAGGACACAATGGAGTTGTCAACCGTGATGGTGAGATCATGGAACGGGCAGTCCTTCCCCGGGAGGAAGAGCAGCTCCGTCTTGCCGAGTTTCAGCTTGAGGTGGTGATCCGTCATCCACACTGATATGTCTGCCAGACATGCAGAGATGCGATTCGCCACCTGGTCATCAGAAGGGGAAAGGAGAAGATTAATTGTGTGTCGTCTGCATAGCAATGATAGGAGAGACCATGTGAGGTTATGACAGAGCCAAGTGACTTGGTGTATAGCGAGAATAGGAGAGGGCCTAGAACAGAGCCCTGGGGGACACCAGTGGTGAGAGCGCGTGGTGAGGAGACAGATTCTCGCCACGCCACCTGGTAGGAGCGACCTGTCAGGTAGGACGCAATCAAGCGTGGGCCGCGCCGGAGATGCCCAACTCGGAGAGGGTGGAGAGGAGGATCTGATGGTTCACAGTATCGAAGGCAGCCGATAGGTCTAGAAGGATGAGAGCAGAGGAGAGAGAGTTAGCTTTAGCGGTGCGGAGCGCCTCCGTGATACAGAGAAGAGCAGTCTCAGTTGAATGACTAGTCTTGAAACCTGACTGATTTGGATCAAGAAGGTCATTCTGAGAGAGATAGCGGGAGAGCTGGCCAAGGACGGCACGTTCAAGAGTTTTGGAGAGAAAAGAAAGAAGGGTTACTGGTCTGTAGTTGTTGACATCGGAGGGATCGAGTGTAGGTTTTTTTCAGAAGGGGTGCAACTCTCGCTCTCTTGAAGACGGAAGGGACGTAGCCAGCGGTCAGGGATGAGTTGATGAGCGAGGTGAGGTAAGGGAGAAGGTCTCCGGAAATGGTCTGGAGAAGAGAGGAGGGGATAGGGTCAAGCGGGCAGGTTGTTGGGCGGCCGGCCGTCACAAGACGCGAGATTTCATCTGGAGAGAGAGGGGAGAAAGAGGTCAGAGCACAGGGTAGGGCAGTGTGAGCAGAACCAGCGGTGTCGTTTGACTTAGCAAACGAGGATCGGATGTCGTCGACCTTCTTTTCAAAATGGTTGACGAAGTCATATGCAGAGAGGGAGGAGGGGGAGGGGAGGAGGATTCAGGAGGGAGGAGAAGAAAGAGAAAGAGCTTCCTAGGGTTAGAGGCAGAAGCTTGGAATTTAGAGTGGTAGAAAGTGGCTTTAGCAGCAGAGACAGAAGAGGAAAATGTAGAGAGGAGGGAGCGAAAGGATGCCAGGTCCGCAGGGAGGCGAGTTTTCCTCCATTTCCGCTCGGCTGCCCGGAGCCCTGTTCAGACAAGAGGGCCTCCCACCAAAACTCACTAGACCAGACAAGGAGGGCCGACCACCAAAACTCACAGAATAGACAAGAGAGGGCCTTCCACCAAAACTCACTAGACCAGACAAGAGGGGCCTCCCACCAAAACTCACTAGACCAGACAAGGAGGGCCGCCCACCAAAACTCACAGAACAGACAAGAGAGGGCCTCCCACCAAAACTCACAGACCAGACAAGGAGGTCCGCCCACCAAAACTCACAGACCAGACAAGAGGGGCCTCCCACCAAAACTCACAGACCAGACAAGAGAGGGCCGCCCACCAAAACTCACAGACCAGACAAGAGGGGCCTCCCACCAAAACTCACAGACCAGACAAGAGAGGGCCTCCCACCAAAACTCACAGACCAGACAAGAGAGGCCTCCCACCAAAACTCACAGACCAGACAAGGAGGGCCGCCCACCAAAACTCACAGACCAGACAAGAGGGCCTCCCACCAAAACTCACAGACCAGACAAGAGAGGGCCTCCCACCAAAACTCACAGACCAGACAAGGAGGGCCGCCCACCAAAACTCACAGACCAGACAAGAGGGGCCTCCCACCAAAACTCACAGACCAGACAAGAGAGGTCCTCCCACCAAAACTCACTAGACCAGACAAGGAGGGCCGCCCACCAAAACTCACTAGACCAGACAAGAGAGGGCCTCCCACCAAAACTCACTAGACCAGACAAGGAGGGCCGCCCACCAAAACTCACAGAACAGACAAGAGGGGCCTCCCACCAAAACTCACAGACCAGACAAGGAGGGCCGGCCACCAAAATTCACAGACCAGACAAGAGGGCCTCCCACCAAAACTCACAGACCAGACAAGGAGAGCCCCCACCAAAACTCACAGACCAGACAAGAGAGGGCCTCCCACCAAAACTCACTAGACCAGACAAGAGAGGGCCTCCCACCAAAACTCACAGACCAGACAAGGAGGGCCGCCCACCAAAACTCACAGACCAGACAAGAGAGGGCCTCCCACCAAAACTCACAGACCAGACAAGAGAGGGCCTCCCACCAAAACTCATAGACCAGACAAGAGAGGGCCTCCCACCAAAACTCACTAGACCAGACAAGGAGGGCCGCCCACCAAAACTCACAGAACAGACAAGGAGGGCCTCCCACCAAAACTCACTAGACCAGACAAGGAGGGCCGCCCACCAAAACTCACAGAACAGACAAGGAGGGCCGCCCACCAAAACTCACAGACCAGACAAGAGGGCCTCCCACCAAAACTCACAGACCAGACAAGAGAGGGCCTCCCACCAAAACTCACAGAACAGACAAGAGAGGGCCTCCCACCAAAACTCACAGACCAGACAAGGAGGGCCGCCCACCAAAACTCACAGACCAGACAAGATAGGGCCTCCCACCAAAACTCACTAGACCAGACAAGAGAGGGCCTCCCACCAAAACTCACAGACCAGACAAGGAGGGCCGCCCACCAAAACTCATAGACCAGACAAGAGAGGGCCGCCCACCAAAACTCACAGACCAGACAAGAGAGGGCCGCCCACCAAAAGTCACAGACCAGACAAGAAGGGCCTCCCACCAAAACTGACCAGACAAGAGAGGGCCTCCCACCAAAGCAGACCAGACAAGAGAGGGCCGCCCACCAAAACTCACGGACCAGACAAGAGAGGGCCTCCCACCAAAACTCACGGACCAGACAAGAGGGGCCGCCCACCAAACAGGAGGGGACCGCCCACCAAAACTCACAGACCAGACAAGGAGGGCATTACTCAGAGAAGCAACAAAGAGACCAAAGAAAACCCTGAAGGAGCTGCAAAGCTCCACAGCGGAGATTGGAGTATCTGTTCATAGGACCACTTTTAAGCCGTACACTCCACAGAACTGGGCTTTACTGTAGAGTACCCAGACAAAAGACATAGCTTAAAGAAAAAAATTAGCAAACGCGTTTGGTGTTCTCCTAAAAAGCATGTGGGAGACAATCTCCCAAACTATTTTTGGAGTACTAAAAGTTGGGGCAACTTTGACATCATCGCCCCCACCCTTCCCAACCAGCTATGGATACGAGACACTTTCTATGTCTTCCACTAGCTGTCCTCATTCAGTACACCGTTTAATTGTGCAAATCCCGCGAGCTTTGACCCTTTGCGAGGCGAAAGAGTGGATGTCGCGAGAAAATACATGGGGGCTAGAGCGAGCGTTGGGAACAGGTCTGTCTTTGTTCCAGCCTGCCTCAGAAGAAGCACGATTGTCTAGTAGACTTGAGAATCGTTTTGTACGTTTAAAACTTCCTAAAGCTTGATTCTGCACTTAGTTTGACCAGTTTAGTCGACATATAATATGTCATTTTGAAGTTTTGATGCGCAACTTTTCGGGACCAGAAGTAATTTTTGGTAGCATTTCAGCTGGAACTCGTAGCATATGCTAATACAAAGACACACAAATTGAAACCAAACGATGTATTGGGTAAGTATGACTACTTCCACTACATTCTGATCAAAGACCATCAAAGGTAAGGGAATATTTATGTTGTAATTTTGTATTTCTATTGACTCCAACATAGCGGATAAATATTGCTTATGTCTGAGCGCCATCTCAGATTATTGAATAATGAACGATTTCTGTAACGTTAAAAGAAATGTGACAAAGCGATTGCATTAAGAAGCAGTGTATCTTTCTAACTATATGTAGAACATGTATATTTAGTCAAAGTTTATGATGTGTATTGCTGTTATCTGGCGTTATCTGGCGTCTATAATTTCTCCGGACATTTTTTTTGTTGCATTTTCTGAACATGGCGTCAATGTAAACAGAGATTTATGGATATAAATTGCATATTATTGAAAAAAAAAAAAAACATAAATGTACTGTGTAACATGTCCTATTACTGTCATCTGATGAAGATTTTCAAAGGTCAGTGAATTATTTTTCTTTTAATCCTGCGTTTGTTATTGCATCTTTTGTTCAACAAAATGGCTACAGATCGTCTGTGTCTTGGTGGTGGTTTGACATACATATGTGCTATGTTTTCGCCCTAAAACATTTTAGAAATCTGACTCGCTGGGTAGATGAACAAGGTGTTTATCTTTCATTTGAGCTATTGTACTAAGTATATTTTTGCATTCTGTGCGCCACTGTTTCAGTTGAGCGGGGGGTGGTACCCCTAGGGGAACCTGTACTACCCTTAACACGTTAATAAAGGGAAACATTTAAATGTCTTGGAATGGCCTAGTCAAAGACCAGACCTCAATCCATATGAGAGTCTGTTGTATGACCTAAAGATTTCTGTACACCAGTGGAACCAATCCAACTTAAAGGAGCTGGAGGAGTTTTGCCTTGAAGAATGGGCAAAAAGCCCAGTGGCTCGATGTGCCAAGCTTATAGAGACATACCCCAAGAGGCTTGCAACTGTAATTGCTGCAAAAGGTGATCTACAAAGTATTGACTTTGTGGGGGGTGAATAGTTATGCACACTCAAGTTTTTTTGTAGCTTTTTTTGCCTAATATCTTGTTTGTACCACTTCGAATTGGTAGGCATGTTGTGTAAATCAAATTATACAAAACCCCCCAAAACATATTTTAATTCCAGGTTGTAAGGCAAACAAAATAGGAAAAATGTTAAAGGGGTGAATACTTTCACAAGCCACTGTATCTCTGTGTATCAGTCACCAGACCTCCAAGGTTACGTCCCAAATGGAACCCTGTTCCTTATATGGTTGTATCCCAAATGGAACCCTGTTCCTTATATGGTTGTATCCGAATGGAACCCTGTTCCTTATATGGTTGTATCCGAATGGAACCCTGTTCCTTATTGGGTTATATCCCAAATGGAACCCTGTTACTTATATGGTTGTATCCGAATGGAACCCTGTTCCTTATTGGGTTATATCCCAAATGGAACCCTGTTCCTTATATGGTTGTATCCCAAATGGAACCCTGTTCCTTATATGGTTGTATCCGAATGGAACCCTGTTCCTTATTGGGTTATATCCCAAATGGAACCCTATTGCTTATATGGTTGCATCCCAAATGGAACCCTATTCCTTATTGGGTTACGTCCCAAATGGAACCCTGTTCCTTATTGGGTTATTTCCCAAATGGAACCCTGTTCCTTATATGGTTGTATCCGAATGGAACCCTATTCCTTATTGGGTTATTTCCCAAATGGAACCCTGTTCCTTATATGGTTGTATCCGAATGGAACCCTGTTCCTTATATGGTTGTATCCCAAATGGAACCCTATTGCTTATATGGTTGTATCCCAAATGGAACCCTATTGCTTATATGGTTGTATCCGAATGGAACCCTGTTCCTTATTGGGTTATTTCCCAAATGGAACCCTGTTCCTTATATGGTTGTATCCCAAATGGAACCCTATTCCTTATATGGTTGCATCCCAAATGGAACCCTATTCCTTATTGGGTTATGTCCCAAATGGAACCCTGTTCCTTATTGGGTTATTTCCCAAATGGAACCCTGTTCCTTATATGGTTGTATCCGAATGGAACCCTGTTCCTTATTGGGTTATATCCCAAATGGAACCCTGTTCCTTATATGGTTGTATCCCAAATGGAACCCTGTTCCTTATATGGTTGTATCCGAATGGAACCCTGTTCCTTATATGGTTGTATCCGAATGGAACCCTGTTCCTTATATGGTTGTATCCCAAATGGAACCCTGTTCCTTATATGGTTATTTCCCAAATGGAACCCTGTTCCTTATATGGTTGTATCCGAATGGAACCCTGTTCCTTATTGGGTTATATCCCAAATGGAACCCTGTTCCTTATTGGGTTATATCCCAAATGGAACCCTGTTCCTTATTGGGTTATTTCCCAAATGGAACCCTGTTCCTTATATGGTTGTATCCCAAATGGAACCCTGTTCCTTATTGGGTTATTTCCCAAATGGAACCCTGTTCCTTATTGGGTTATTTCCCAAATGGAACCCTGTTCCTTATATGGTTGCATCCCAAATGGAACTCTGTTCCTTATTGGGTTATAATCCCAAATGGAACCCTATTCCTTATATGGTTGTATCTCAATTGGAGCCCTGTTCCTTATATGGTTGTATCTCAATTGGAGCCCTGTTCCTTATATGGTTGCATGCCAAATGGAACTCTGTTCCTTATATGGTTATATCCCAAATGGAACCCTATTCCTTATGTTGTGGACTACTTTCAACCAGGCACAATAACTGTTTTTATGTTGTTGTATTTTAGGCCTGGTGCTGTATTTAAGGCCTGGTGCTGTATTTAAGGTCTGGTGCTGTATTTAAGGTCTGGTGCTGTATTCAAGGCCTGGTGCTGTATTTAAGGCCTGGTGCTGTATTAAAGGCCTGGTGCTGTATTTGAGGCCTGGTGCTGTATTTAAGGCCTGGTGCTGTATTTAAGGCCTGGTGCTGTATTTAAGGCCTGGTGCTGTATTTAAGGCCTGGTGCTGTATTCAAGGCCTGGTGCTGTATTCAAGGCCTGGCGCTGTGCTACAGGCCTGGGGCTGTTTAGTTCCACCTCTTCTCTTTAATGAGCCACCACTGTTAAAGAAAACACCAACTCAGCACTCAGCTGTTGGAAGGGATCTGTTTGTCTCTTCTGGAGAGAGAGAGAGAGACAGCAGGCTGAAGCTGTCCGGGGCCGATCTCTGACATATGATGCGTTGTATTATGGTGGTCGAATGTCCTTTACTGAATGAAGTGCTGCTCTGTGCTGCTTTTAAACTTTGAGTTGAGGCTTAGATGAATGGAGAAAAGTTTTCCTCACAGAAAAATAAGTGTATAACTGTGTAACGCTAGTGAGTAACAGCCACCGCGAGCTACACTTATTTTTTATTTTTCAAGAGCATTTACCTTTTTAGTTTCAATCGTTTTCATGAAGAACAACTGCTGGCTACTAACATAACATTTTAGACTTTCCAACAATCACTGTTGCCAGTGATGAAAACAGATCCTCTCAGCTCATAAACAGTTCTCCAACGCAGGTGCTCAAACCTCAAAGCCAGAATAGGTCTGTGTCCTACAGGTCCTGGTTAAAAGCTGTGCACTACATAGGGAATAGTGTTCCATTTGAAAAACAGTCTAGGATCCAGTTGGCTTTGGTGTGGCGTTGTGTTGACGGGAGTGCCAGTCCTCCACAGTATTTATAGCTGAGCTCATGGGGAGCATCTAAATCCGGGTTTGGGCTCCTAATCGTATTCACAGCCAGCTTAACACAGCACCAGCCTCCAACTCCTTTCTCTCCTCCCTCTCAGCCTGCTGGCCGGTCCTCCGGGAAACCAGACCCCAGCCTAATATGTAGAAGTGTACCTCTGTAAAAATGGTTGCTAAAACCAATGTCTTTGGTGGAGTAGTGGGGAAAGTAAAGAGAGGAGACAGACTGGGGAGTAAAGAGAGGAGACAGACTGGGAGGTAAAGAGAGGAGAGAGACTGGGGAGTAAAGAGAGGAGACAGACTGGGGAGTAAAGAGAGGAGACAGACTGGGGAGTAAAGAGAGGAGACAGACTGGGGAGTAAAGAGAGGAGACAGACTGGGGAGTAAAGAGAGGAGACAGACTGGGGAGTAAAGAGAGGAGACAGACTGGGGAGTAAAGAGAGGAGACAGACTGGGGAGTAAAGAGAGGAGACAGACTGGGGAGTAAAGAGAGGAGACAGACTGGGGAGTAAAGAGAGGAGAGACTGGGGAGTAAAGAGAGGAGACAGGCTGGGAGGTAAAGAGAGGGAGACAGACTAGGGAGTAAAGAGAGGAGACAGACTGGGGAGTAAAGAGAGGAGACAGACTGGGGAGTAAAGAGAGGAGACAGACTGGGAGGTACAGAGAGGGAGACCGACTGGGGAGTAAAGAGAGGAGACAGGCTGGGAGGTAAAGAGAGGAGACAGGCTGGGGAGTAAAGAGAGGAGACAGGCTGGGGAGTAAAGAGAGGAGACAGACTGGGGAGTAAAGAGAGGAGACAGGCTGGGAGGTAAAGAGAGGAGACAGACTGGCAGGTAAAGAGAGAGACAGACTGGGGAGTAAAGAGAGGAGGCAGACTGGGGAGTAAAGAGAGGAGGCAGACTGGGGAGTAAAGAGAGGAGACAGACTGGGGAGTAAAGAGAGGAGACAGACTGGGGAGTAAAGAGAGGAGACAGACTGGGGAGTAAAGAGAGGAGACAGACTGGGAGGTAAAGAGAGGAGACAGACTGGGAGGTAAAGAGAGGAGACAGACTGGGGAGTAAAGAGAGGAGACAGGCTTGGAGGTAAAGAGAGGAGACAGACTGGGAGTAAAGAGAGGAGACAGACTGGGGAGTAAAGAGAGGAGACAGACTGGGGAGTAAAGAGAGGAGACAGACTGGGAGGTACAGAGAGGAGACCGACTGGGAGTAAAGAGAGGAGACAGGCTGGGAGGTAAAGAGAGGAGACAGGCTGGGGAGTAAAGAGAGGAGACAGGCTGGGGAGTAAAGAGAGGGGACAGACTGGGGAGTAAAGAGAGGAGACAGACTGGGGAGTAAAGAGAGGAGACAGACTGGGGAGTAAAGAGAGAAGACAGGCTGGGGAGTAAAGAGAGAGACAGACTGGGGAGTAAAGAGAGGAGACAGACTGGGAGGTAAAGAGAGGGAGACACACTGGGGAGTAAAGAGAGGAGGCAGACTGGGAATAAAGAGAGGAGACAGACTGGGGAGTAAAGAGAGGAGACAGACTGGGAGGTAAAGAGAGGAGACAGACTGGGGAGTAAAGAGAGGAGACAGACTGGGAGGTAAAGAGAGGAGACAGACTGGGAGGTAAAGAGAGGAGACAGACTGGGAGGTAAAGAGAGGAGACAGACTGGGGAGTAAAGAGAGGAGACAGACTGGGAGGTAAAGAGAGGAGACAGACTGGGAGGTAAAGAGAGGAGACAGACTGGGAGGTAAAGAGAGGAGACAGACTGGGGAGTAAAGAGAGGAGACAGACTGGGGAGTAAAGAGAGGAGACAGACTGGGAGGTAAAGAGAGGAGACAGACTGGGGAGTAAAGAGAGGAGACAGACTGGGAGGTAAAGAGAGGAGACAGACTGGGAGGTAAAGAGAGGAGACAGACTGGGAGGTAAAGAGAGGAGACAGACTGGGGAGTAAAGAGAGGAGACAGACTGGGAGGTAAAGAGAGGAGACAGACTGGGGAGTAAAGAGAGGAGACAGACTGGAAGCCTTTTTTAAATCTGACACGCCAGGTGGATTGACAACAAGTTAAGCTGTGTTTTGGTATATTGCACTTCTTGATTTCATGAAAATTAAATATGTTTTGTAATTTATTTTCAATTTGGCGCTCTGCAATTCACCAGATGTTGACGAAAATGATACTGCTAAAGGGATCTGTGCGCCAAAAGGTTAAGGCTACAATGAATGCAGCCTCGGGATATGTGGTTTACAGTTTACAAAAAGTCAGGTGAAGTTCGTTCAGGGCCATCAATGTGTGTGCTCGGGGGGGTTAATATATGACTGTGATTATAATCTAAGAAAACTCTCTTGGTGGATAATGCGCTTCGACATTTGATTGTAAGGAATTCTAAGTCAGGTGAACAGAAGGACTTGAGTTATAGTATGCTGTTATGATCACACCCTGCCCGTCTTCCTACCAGAAAGATGCTTGTTTCTGTCGGCGCGAAGCGTGAAGAAACCAGCTGGCTGTACCGACTCCGATAGTGTGTCTCGAATGAGCCATGTTTCCGTTACAGTCTCTGATGTCTCTCTGGAATGCTACCCCTGCTCGGATTTCATCTACCTTGTTGTCAAGAGACTGGACATTGGCGAGTAGTATGCTCGGGGGGCGGTGCGCGATGTGCCTGTCTCCGGAGCCTGACCAAAAGACTGCTTCGTCTGCCCCTGTGTGGCGTCGTTGTATTGGTTCGCCGGCTGGGATCCATTCCATTGTCCTGGATGGTGGGCAAAACATAGGATCCGCTTCGGGAAAGTCGTATTCCTGGTCGTAATGTTGGTGAGTTGACGTTGCTCTTATATCTAATAGTTCCTCCCGACTGTATGTAATAAAACCTAAGATTTCCTGGGGAACCAATGTAAGAAATAACAGGTAAAAAAAAAAAAAATACTGCATAGTTTCCTAGGAACGCGAAGCGAAGCGGCCATCTCTGTCGGCCCACCCACTTGGCAGCAAAGACTACCCACTGGGGAGCCAGGCTCAGCCAATCAGAATGAGGTTTTCCCCCACAAAAGGGATTTAATACAGACAGACAAAAGTCATCAGCTCCTGAAACACGGGACCAACACTTTACATGGTACATTAATGTCTTTGTTTGGGTGTAGATATGTAATCCGTAGTGTGAACATCAAACCTGATGAAGAACATATTGAGAAGACGTCGTCACACTCTGACCTTTAATATCTCTGTTTTCTTTATATGTTGGTTAGGTCAGGTTGTGACGAGGGTGGGTATGCTAGTTTTTGTATTTTCTAGGGTTTTTGTATGTCTAGTGGTTTAGTTGGTCTAGGTTTTTGTATGTCTATGGTGGCCTGATATGGTTCCCAATCAGAGGCAGCTGTTTATCGTTGTCTCTGATTGGGGATCATATTTAGGTCGCCATTTTACCCTTTTGTGTTTGTGGGTTCTTGTTCTATGTTTAGTTGCCTGTCTGCACTATCAATATCAGCTTCACGGATCGTTTTGTTATTTTGTTCGTTTGTTCAGTGTTTCATTCTTAAATAAAGAAGAATGTACGTATACTACACTGCACCTTGGTCTCCTCCTTACAACGGACGTGACTATAGTCCTGTTAGATGGTCCTTGGTCTCCTCCTTACAACAGACGTGACTATAGTCCTGTTAGATGGTCCTTGGTCTCCCTCCTTGCAGACAGACGTGACTATAGTCCTGTTAGATGGTCCTTGGTCTCCTTACAACAGACTACGTGACTATAGTCCTGTTAGATGGTCCTCCTGGTCTCCTGTTAGATGGTCCTTGGTCTCCTTACAACAGGTCTCCTTTACAACAGACGTGACTATAGTCCTGTTAGATGGTCCTTGGTCTCCTTACAACAGACGTGACTATAGTCCTGTTAGATGGTCCTTGGTCTCCTTACAACAGACGTGACTATAGTCCTGTTAGATGGTCCTTGGTCTCCTCCTTACAACAGACGTGACTATAGTCCTGTTAGATGGTCCTTGGTCTCCTTACAACAGACGTGACTATAGTCCTGTTAGATGGTCCTTGGTCTCCTTACAACAGACGTGACTATAGTCCTGTTAGATGGTCCTTGGTCTCCTTACAACAGACGTGACTATAGTCCTGTTAGATGGTCCTGTTAGATGGTCTCTCCTCCTGACAACAGACGTGATGGTCCTTGGTCTCCTCCTTACAACAGACATGACTATAGTCCTGTTAGATGGTCCTTGGTCTCCTCCTGACTATGGTCTGTTAGATGGTCCTTGGTCTCCTCCTTACAACAGACATGACTAGTCCTGTTAGATGGTCCTTGGTCTCCTTACAACAGACGTGACTATAGTCCTGTTAGATG
>NW_026287186.1:12500-49936 GCF_023373465.1 Oncorhynchus keta | reverse complement strand
ACATTTCTTCACACAGGGTCGTGGGGTTAGACAGGGATGCAGCTTAAGCCCCACCCTCTTCAACACTCGGGAGGCCCTGATTCTAGTGGCACGGCTAGCAACGGTGATGCAGTGCCTTAGACCACCGCGCCACTCAGGAGGCCCTGATTCTAGTGGCACGGCTAGCAACGGTGATGCAGTGCCTTAGACCACCACGCCACTCGGGAGGCCCTGATTCTAGTGGCACGGCTAGCAACGGTGATGCAGTGCCTTAGACCACCGTGCCACTCGGGAGGCCTGATTCTAGTGGCACGGCTGGCAACGGTGATGCAGTGCCTTAGACCACCGCGCCACTCGGGAGGCCCTGATTCTAGCAAGTTATCGACCTTTATTACCTTCTGTCTAAGATACATATATTAATATGGGCTATTTTCAGCCCTTTTCCTGGGTAGCTCATTAGAGAGACACATCATGTGGAAAAGAGCAAACCAACAACCAGCAAGAGAAAGAAACTATACAATAACTTGTTAAAGACAGGAATGCCTATGGGGGAGGTGTGGCTGTATATATTCAGAGCTATATACAGTACCAGTCAATAGATGGGACATTACCTACTCATTCCAGGGTTTTTCTTGATTTTTTACTATTTTTCTACATTGTAGAATAGTAGTGAAAACATTACAACTATGAAATAACACATCGAATCATGGAGAAACCTTAAAAAGCAAAATATATTTGATATTTGAGATTATTCTACAAACACTGTGATTATTATTATTTGACCCTGATGGTCATCTATGAACGTTTGAACATCTTGGACATGTTCTGTTATAATCTCCACCCGGCACAGCCAGAAGAGGACTGGCCACCCCTCATAGCCTGGTTCCTCTCTACCTGGCACCGCCAGAAGAGGACTGGTCACCCCTGATAGCCTGGTTCCTCTCTATCTGGCACAGCCAGAAGAGGACTGGCCACCCCTCATAGCTTGTTTCCTCTCTACCTGGCACAGCCAGAAGAGGACTGGTCACCCCTCATAGCCTGGTTCCTCTACACCTGGCACAGCCAGAAGAGGACTGGCCACCCCTCATAGCCTGGTTCCTCTACACCCGGCACAGCCAGAAGAGGACTGGCCACCCCTCATAGCCTGGTTCCTCTACACCCGGCTCAGTCAGAAGAGGACTGGCTACCCCTCATAGCCTGGTTCCTCTCTCTGGCTACCCGGCACGGTCAAAAGAGGACTGGCCACCCCTCATAGCCTGGTTCCTCTCTAGGTTTCTGCCTGGGTTCCCAACCTTTCTAGGGAGTTTTTCCTAAACAACGTGCTTCTACATCTGAATTTTAGGCTGGGTTTCTGTACAGCAATTTGTGACATCGGCTGATGTAAATAGGGCTTTATAAATACATTTTATTGATTGATTGATTCTTCAAAGTAGCCACCATTTGCCTTGATGACAGCTTTGAACACTCTTGGCATTCTCAGTGCGGTTTGGAGGGTCATGTTTCGGAGGACGCATTGACTCGACCTTCGCCTCTCCCGAGCCCGTTGGGGAGTTGCAGCGATGAAACAAGATCGTTATTATAACATTGTGAGAAAAAAATAATAATTCCAAAAGAACAATCTCAGCTCTCCCTCGTTTTGCGTTCAACAGGAAGTTGGTGTCATCATCTGACATGCAGGCTGTCTACACACCATCCCCCTGTCACATTACGTCAACACCTGATAGGCACTTGGGGTGTCAAGAGGGAAAGGTGTTCCACTGGGGGACTATGGGTAACCTTTACATTCTAGAGGAAACACTGGGGGACTATGGGTAACCTTTACATTCTAGAGGAAACACTGGGGGACTATGGGTAACCTTTACATTCTAGAGTAAACACTGGGGGACTATGGGTAACCTTTACATTCTAGAGGAAACACTGGGGGACTATGGGTAACCTTTACATTCTAGAGTAAACACTGGGGACTATGGGTAACCTTTACATTCTAGAGTAAACACTGGGGGACTATGGGTAACCTTTACATTCTAGAGTAAACACTGGGGGACTATGGGTAACCTTTACATTCTAGAGGAAACACTGGGGACTATGGGTAACCTTTACATTCTAGAGGAAACACTGGGGGACTATGGGTAACCTTTACATTCTAGAGGAAACACTGGGGGACTATGGGTAACCTTTACATTCTAGAGGAAACACTGGAGGACTATGGGTAACCTTTACATTCTAGAGTAAACACTGGGGGACTATGGGTAACCTTTACATTCTAGAGGAAACACTGGGGGACTATGGGTAACCTTTACATTCTAGAGGAAACACTGGAGGACTATGGGTAACCTTTACATTCTAGAGGAAACACTGGGGGACTATGGGTAACCTTTACATTCTAGAGTAAACACTGGGGGACTATGGGTAACCTTTACATTCTAGAGTAAACACTGGGGGACTATGGGTAACCTTTACATTCTAGAGGAAACACTGGGGGACTATGGGTAACCTTTACATTCTAGAGTAAACACTGGGGACTATGGGTAACCTTTACATTCTAGAGGAAACACTGGGGGACTATGGGTAACCTTTACATTCTGGAGTAAATACTGGGGGACTATGGGTAACCTTTACATTCTGGAGTAAACACTGGGGGACTATGGGTAACCTTTACATTCTAGAGGAAACACTGGGGGACTATGGGTAACCTTTACATTCTAGAGGAAACACTGGGGGACTATGGGTAACCTTTACATAGAGGAAACACTGGGGGACTATGGGTAACCTTTACATTCTAGAGTAAACACTGGGGGACTATGGGTAACCTTTACATTCTAGAGTAAACACTGGGGGACTATGGGTAACCTTTACATTCTAGAGTAAACACTGGGGGACTATGGGTAACCTTTACATTCTGGAGGAAACACTGGGGGACTATGGGTAACCTTTACATTCTAGAGGAAACACTGGGGACTATGGGTAACCTTTACATTCTAGAGTAAACACTGGGGGACTATGGGTAACCTTTACATTCTAGAGGAAACACTGGGGGACTATGGGTAACCTTTACATTCTAGAGGAAACACTGGGGGACTATGGGTAACCTTTACATTCTAGAGTAAACACTGGGGACTATGGGTAACCTTTACATTCTAGAGTAAACACTGGGGGACTATGGGTAACCTTTACATTCTAGAGTAAACACTGGGGGACTATGGGTAACCTTTACATTCTAGAGGAAACACTGGGGGACTATGGGTAACCTTTACATTCTAGAGTAAACACTGGGGGACTATGGGTAACCTTTACATTCTAGAGTAAACACTGGGGGACTATGGGTAACCTTTACATTCTAGAGGAAACACTGGGGGACTATGGGTAACCTTTACATTCTAGAGTAAACACTGGGGGACTATGGGTAACCTTTACATTCTAGAGGAAACACTGGGGGACTATGGGTAACCTTTACATTCTAGAGTAAACACTGGGGGACTATGGGTAACCTTTACATTCTAGAGTAAACACTGGGGGACTATGGGTAACCTTTACATTCTAGAGGAAACACTGGGGGACTATGGGTAACCTTTACATTCTAGAGGAAACACTGGGGGACTATGGGTAACCTTTACATTCTAGAGGAAACACTGGGGGACTATGGGTAACCTTTACATTCTAGAGGAAACACTGGGGACTATGGGTAACCTTTACATTCTAGAGGAAACACTGGGGGACTATGGGTAACCTTTACATTCTAGAGGAAACACTGGGGGACTATGGGTAACCTTTCCATTCTAGAGTAAACACTGGGGGACTATGGGTAACCTTTACATTCTAGAGGAAACACTGGGGGACTATGGGTAACCTTTACATTCTAGAGGAAACACTGGGGGACTATGGGTAACCTTTACATTCTAGAGTAAACACTGGGGGACTATGGGTAACCTTTACATTCTGGAGTAAACACTGGGGGACTATGGGTAACCTTTACATTCTAGAGTAAACACTGGGGGACTATGGGTAACCTTTACATTCTAGAGGAAACACTGGGGGACTATGGGTAACCTTTACATTCTAGAGTAAACACTGGGGGACTATGGGTAACCTTTACATTCTAGAGGAAACACTGGGGGACTATGGGTAACCTTTACATTCTAGAGGAAACACTGGGGGACTATGGGTAACCTTTACATTCTAGAGGAAACACTGGGGGACTATGGGTAACCTTTACATTCTAGAGGAAACACTGGGGGACTATGGGTAACCTTTCATTCTAGAGTAAACACTGGGGGACTATGGGTAACCTTTACATTCTAGAGGAAACACTGGGGACTATGGGTAACCTTTACATTCTAGAGGAAACACTGGGGGACTATGGGTAACCTTTACATTCTAGAGTAAACACTGGGGGACTATGGGTAACCTTTACATTCTAGAGTAAACACTGGGGGACTATGGGTAACCTTTACATTCTAGAGTAAACACTGGGGGACTATGGGTAACCTTTACATTCTAGAGGAAACACTGGGGGACTATGGGTAACCTTTACATTCTAGAGTAAACACTGGGGACTATGGGTAACCTTTACATTCTAGAGGAAACACTGGGGGACTATGGGTAACCTTTACATTCTAGAGTAAACACTGGGGGACTATGGGTAACCTTTACATTCTAGAGTAAACACTGGGGGACTATGGGTAACCTTTACATTCTAGAGGAAACACTGGGGGACTATGGGTAACCTTTACATTCTAGAGGAAACACTGGGGGACTATGGGTAACCTTTACATTCTAGAGGAAACACTGGGGGACTATGGGTAACCTTTACATTCTAGAGTAAACACTGGGGGACTATGGGTAACCTTTACATTCTAGAGTAAACACTGGGGGACTATGGGTAACCTTTACATTCTGGAGTAAACACTGGGGGACTATGGGTAACCTTTACATTCTAGAGGAAACACTGGGGGACTATGGGTAACCTTTACATTCTAGAGTAAACACTGGGGGACTATGGGTAACCTTTACATTCTAGAGGAAACACTGGGGGACTATGGGTAACCTTTACATTCTAGAGGAAACACTGGGGGACTATGGGTAACCTTTACATTCTAGAGGAAACACTGGGGGACTATGGGTAACCTTTACATTCTAGAGTAAACACTGGGGGACTATGGGTAACCTTTACATTCTAGAGGAAACACTGGGGGACTATGGGTAACCTTTACATTCTAGAGTAAACACTGGGGGACTATGGGTAACCTTTACATTCTAGAGGAAACACTGGGGGACTATGGGTAACCTTTACATTCTAGAGTAAACACTGGGGGACTATGGGTAACCTTTACATTCTAGAGGAAACACTGGGGGACTATGGGTAACCTTTACATTCTAGAGTAAACACTGGGGGACTATGGGTAACCTTTACATTCTAGAGTAAACACTGGGGGACTATGGGTAACCTTTACATTCTAGAGGAAACACTGGGGGACTATGGGTAACCTTTACATTCTAGAGTAAACACTGGGGGACTATGGGTAACCTTTACATTCTAGAGTAAACACTGGGGGACTATGGGTAACCTTTACATTCTAGAGTAAACACTGGGGGACTATGGGTAACCTTTACATTCTAGAGTAAACACTGGGGGACTATGGGTAACCTTTACATTCTAGAGGAAACACTGGGGGACTATGGGTAACCTTTACATTCTAGAGGAAACACTGGGGGACTATGGGTAACCTTTACATTCTAGAGGAAACACTGGGGGACTATGGGTAACCTTTACATTCTAGAGGAAACACTGGGGGACTATGGGTAACCTTTACATTCTAGAGGAAACACTGGGGGACTATGGGTAACCTTTACATTCTAGAGTAAACACTGGGGGACTATGGGTAACCTTTACATTCTAGAGGAAACACTGGGGGACTATGGGTAACCTTTACATTCTAGAGGAAACACTGGGGGACTATGGGTAACCTTTACATTCTAGAGGAAACACTGGGGGACTATGGGTAACCTTTACATTCTAGAGTAAACACTGGGGGACTATGGGTAACCTTTACATTCTAGAGGAAACACTGGGGGACTATGGGTAACCTTTACATTCTAGAGGAAACACTGGGGGACTATGGGTAACCTTTACATTCTAGAGTAAACACTGGGGACTATGGGTAACCTTTACATTCTAGAGTAAACACTGGGGGACTATGGGTAACCTTTACATTCTAGAGTAAACACTGGGGGACTATGGGTAACCTTTACATTCTAGAGGAAACACTGGGGGACTATGGGTAACCTTTACATTCTAGAGTAAACACTGGGGGACTATGGGTAACCTTTACATTCTAGAGGAAACACTGGGGGACTATGGGTAACCTTTACATTCTATAGTAAACACTGGGGGACTATGGGTAACCTTTACATTCTAGAGGAAACACTGGGGGACTATGGGTAACCTTTACATTCTAGAGGAAACACTGGGGGACTATGGGTAACCTTTACATTCTAGAGTAAACACTGGGGGACTATGGGTAACCTTTACATTCTAGAGGAAACACTGGGGGACTATGGGTAACCTTTACATTCTAGAGGAAACACTGGGGGACTATGGGTAACCTTTACATTCTAGAGTAAACACTGGGGGACTATGGGTAACCTTTACATTCTAGAGTAAACACTGGGGGACTATGGGTAACCTTTACATTCTAGAGTAAACACTGGGGGACTATGGGTAACCTTTACATTCTAGAGGAAACACTGGGGGACTATGGGTAACCTTTACATTCTAGAGGAAACACTGGGGGACTATGGGTAACCTTTACATTCTAGAGGAAACACTGGGGGACTATGGGTAACCTTTACATTCTAGAGTAAACACTGGGGGACTATGGGTAACCTTTACATTCTAGAGGAAACACTGGGGACTATGGGTAACCTTTACATTCTAGAGGAAACACTGGGGGACTATGGGTAACCTTTACATTCTAGAGTAAACACTGGGGGACTATGGGTAACCTTTACATTCTAGAGTAAACACTGGGGGACTATGGGTAACCTTTACATTCTAGAGTAAACACTGGGGGACTATGGGTAACCTTTACATTCTAGAGGAAACACTGGGGGACTATGGGTAACCTTTACATTCTAGAGTAAACACTGGGGACTATGGGTAACCTTTACATTCTAGAGTAAACACTGGGGACTATGGGTAACCTTTACATTCTAGAGGAAACACTGGGGGACTATGGGTAACCTTTACATTCTAGAGGAAACACTGGGGACTATGGGTAACCTTTACATTCTAGAGTAAACACTGGGGGACTATGGGTAACCTTTACATTCTAGAGGAAACACTGGGGGACTATGGGTAACCTTTACATTCTAGAGTAAACACTGGGGACTATGGGTAACCTTTACATTCTAGAGGAAACACTGGGGGACTATGGGTAACCTTTACATTCTAGAGTAAACACTGGGGGACTATGGGTAACCTTTACATTCTAGAGGAAACACTGGGGGACTATGGGTAACCTTTACATTCTAGAGTAAACACTGGGGGACTATGGGTAACCTTTACATTCTAGAGTAAACACTGGGGGACTATGGGTAACCTTTACATTCTAGAGGAAACACTGGGGGACTATGGGTAACCTCTACATTCTAGAGTAAACACTGGGGGACTATGGGTAACCTTTACATTCTAGAGTAAACACTGGGGGACTATGGGTAACCTTTACATTCTAGAGTAAACACTGGGGGACTATGGGTAACCTTTACATTCTAGAGGAAACACTGGGGGACTATGGGTAACCTTTACATTCTAGAGTAAACACTGGGGGACTATGGGTAACCTTTACATTCTAGAGGAAACACTGGGGGACTATGGGTAACCTTTACATTCTAGAGGAAACACTGGGGGACTATGGGTAACCTTTACATTCTAGAGTAAACACTGGGGGACTATGGGTAACCTTTACATTCTAGAGTAAACTCTGGGGACTATGGGTAACCTTTACATTCTAGAGGAAACACTGGGGGACTATGGGTAACCTTTACATTCTAGAGTAAACACTGGGGGACTATGGGTAACCTTTACATTCTAGAGGAAACACTGGGGGACTATGGGTAACCTTTACATTCTAGAGGAAACACTGGGGGACCATGGGTAACCTTTACATTCTAGAGTAAACACTGGGGGACTATGGGTAACCTTTACATTCTAGAGGAAACACTGGGGGACTATGGGTAACCTTTACATTCTAGAGTAAACACTGGGGGACTATGGGTAACCTTTACATTCTAGAGTAAACACTGGGGGACTATGGGTAACCTTTACATTCTAGAGGAAACACTGGGGGACTATGGGTAACCTTTACATTCTAGAGTAAACACTGGGGGACTATGGGTAACCTTTACATTCTAGAGGAAACACTGGGGGACTATGGGTAACCTTTACATTCTAGAGTAAACACTGGGGACTATGGGTAACCTTTACATTCTAGAGTAAACACTGGGGGACTATGGGTAACCTTTACATTCTAGAGGAAACACTGGGGGACTATGGGTAACCTTTACATTCTAGAGTAAACACTGGGGGACTATTGGTAACCTTTACATTCTAGAGTAAACACTGGGGGACTATGGGTAACCTTTACATTCTAGAGGAAACACTGGGGGACTATGGGTAACCTTTACATTCTAGTAAACACTGGGGGACTATGGGTAACCTTTAACACTGGGGGACTATGGGTAACCTTTACATTCTAGAGGAAACACTGGGGGACTATGGGTAACCTTTACATTCTAGAGGAAACACTGGGGGACTATGGGTAACCTTTACATTCTAGAGGAAACACTGGGGGACTATGGGTAACCTTTACATTCTAGAGGAAACACTGGGGGACTATGGGTAACCTTTACATTCTAGAGGAAACACTGGGGGACTATGGGTAACCTTTACATTCTAGAGTAAACACTGGGGGACTATGGGTAACCTTTACATTCTAGAGGAAACACTGGGGGACTATGGGTAACCTTTACATTCTAGAGTAAACACTGGGGACTATGGGTAACCTTTACATTCTAGAGGAAACACTGGGGGACTATGGGTAACCTTTACATTCTAGAGGAAACACTGGGGGACTATGGGTAACCTTTACATTCTAGAGTAAACACTGGGGGACTATGGGTAACCTTTACATTCTAGAGGAAACACTGGGGGACTATGGGTAACCTTTACATTCTAGAGTAAACACTGGGGACTATGGGTAACCTTTACATTCTAGAGGAAACACTGGGGGACTATGGGTAACCTTTACATTCTAGAGGAAACACTGGGGGACTATGGGTAACCTTTACATTCTAGAGGAAACACTGGGGGACTATGGGTAACCTTTACATTCTAGAGGAAACACTGGGGGACTATGGGTAACCTTTACATTCTAGAGTAAACACTGGGGGACTATGGGTAACCTTTACATTCTAGAGGAAACACTGGGGGACTATGGGTAACCTTTACATTCTAGAGTAAACACTGGGGACTATGGGTAACCTTTACATTCTAGAGTAAACACTGGGGACTATGGGTAACCTTTACATTCTAGAGGAAACACTGGGGACTATGGGTAACCTTTACATTCTAGAGGAAACACTGGGGGACTATGGGTAACCTTTACATTCTAGAGGAAACACTGGGGGACTATGGGTAACCTTTACATTCTAGAGGAAACACTGGGGGACTATGGGTAACCTTTACATTCTAGAGGAAACACTGGGGGACTATGGGTAACCTTTACATTCTAGAGTAAACACTGGGGGACTATGGGTAACCTTTACATTCTAGAGTAAACACTGGGGGACTATGGGTAACCTTTACATTCTAGAGGAAACACTGGGGGACTATGGGTAACCTTTACATAGAGGAAACACTGGGGGACTATGGGTAACCTTTACATTCTAGAGTAAACACTGGGGGACTATGGGTAACCTTTACATTCTAGAGTAAACACTGGGGGACTATGGGTAACCTTTACATTCTAGAGTAAACACTGGGGGACTATGGGTAACCTTTACATTCTAGAGGAAACACTGGGGGACTATGGGTAACCTTTACATTCTAGAGGAAACACTGGGGGACTATGGGTAACCTTTACATTCTAGAGTAAACACTGGGGGACTATGGGTAACCTTTACATAGAGGAAACACTGGGGGACTATGGGTAACCTTTACATAGAGTAAACACTGGGGGACTATGGGTAACCTTTACTTTCTAGAGGAAACTCAGTGGCAGTCAGCCAATAGGATAGCATCTCCACGGTGGAACTCAGTGGCAGTCAGCCAATAGAGAGCAAACACTGGGGCAGCTCAGTGGTGTAACCTTTACATTCTAAGGAAACACTGAGGGACTGTAACCAATAGAGGCATCTGGGGGCACTCAGTGGTGTAACCTAACTAGAGCGGCTGTCAGCCAATAGGAGACATTCATTCTAGAGGAAACACTGGGGCTAGTGGGCCACATTCTAGAGAGCATCTCAGGGACTATCGGTAACAGAGCGGCATTCTAGAGGAAACATCTGGGGGACTATGGGTAACAGAGCGGCATTCTAGAGGAAACATCTCAGTGGTGTCGGCCTAACAGAGCGGCTGTCAGCCAATAGGAGAGCATCTCAGTGGCTGTCAGCCAATAGGAGAGCATCTCCACGGTGGAACTCAGTGGCAGTCAGCCAATAGGAGAGCATCTCAGTGGTGTCGGTAAGGCCTAACAGAGCAGCTGTCAGCCAATGGGAGAGCATCTCAGCGGCTGTCAGCCAATAGGAGAGCATCTCAGTGGCTGTCAGCCAATAGGAGAGCATCTCAGTGGCTGTCAGCCAATAGGAGAGCATCTCCACGGTGGTAAAATGATGTGTTCATTCACACCAAACACCAGTTTGTCTGTTTCCTCATCAAAGCGAGGCATCTGTTGGCCTAGAAGGCCTTGTGGTCGTGGTCGTCTTTCCTTCCGTACCTCCGGCCCACCACAAACCAACCGCCTGACTGCCGGGTTAAAATATTGGACAAGTTGCGATTTGGTTTGGGCCTCTTAGTGTAGAGACAGGGTCTGATTTCTCCTGGGTCTTAGTGTAGAGACAGGGGCTGATTTCTCCTGGGTCTTAGTGTAGAGACAGGGTCTGATTTCTCCTGGGTCTTAGTGTAGAGACAGGGTCTGATTTCTCTTAGTGTAGAGACAGGGTCTGATTCCTCTTAGTGTAGAGACAGGGTATCTGATTTCTCCTGGGTCTTAGTGTAGAGACAGGGTCTGATTTCTCTTAGTGTAGAGACAGGGTCTGATTTCTCCTGGGTCTTAGTGTAGAGACAGGGTCTGATTTCTCCTGGGTCTTAGTGTAGAGACAGGGTCTGATTTCTCCTGGGTCTTAGTGTAGAGACAGGGTCTGATTCCTCTTAGTGTAGAGACAGGGTCTGATTTCTCTTAGTGTAGAGACAGGGTCTGATTCCTCTTAGTGTAGAGAAACACTGGGGGACTATGGGTCCTCTTCTAGTGTAGAGACAGGGTCTGATTTCTCTTAGTGTAGAGACATTCTAGATTTCTCTTAGTGTAGAGACAGGGTCTGATTTCTCTTAGTGTAGAGAAACACTGGGGGACTGATTTCTCTTAGTGTAGAGACAGGGTCTGATTTCTCTTAGTGTAGAGACAGGGGACTGATTTCTCTTAGTGTAGAGACAGGGTCTGATTTCTCCTGGGTCTTAGTGTAGAGACAGGGTCTGATTTCTCTTAGTGTAAACACTGGGGATTCCTGTTAGTGTAGAGACAGGGGGACTGATTTCTCTTAGTGTAGAGACAGGGTCTGATTTATCCTGGGTCTTAGTGTAGAGACAGGGTCTGAATCCTCCTGGGTCTTAGTGTAGAGACAGGGTCTGATTTGGGTAACATCGACTTCTAGGTAAACCCCGAGCCTAGACAGTCAGAGGAGAGGAGGGTCAGGTTAACCTCACACACACACACACACACACACACACACACACACACACACACACACACACACACACACACACACACACACACACACACACACACACACACACACACACACACACACACACACGGTGGTGACCTGAATTAGACTTTAAAGAGGAAACAATAACTTTTCCCAAATGACTCTGGAGACATAGTGTCTTCCACCAACCGTCATCGTGGTTCCCACGTGCACTGAAAGCTCTGTTGACATGACAACTGGGACGGAGTTCCGGGAACCTTCTGATTGGATCGTGCGACAAAAGCGTTTTGTTTTGATTGGCTGTCCCTTGCAACTACAGATGGGTGTTTTTTTTGGGGGGACAACAAGTTGCTTATTAAAACAGTAGCTGTGGGTGTTTCACGAGGCCAATCAAGAAGCAACTCAGTTTGGAAGCAACCAACGTTGTGTCAACGTTGCTAGAGTGTAACCTCCAGCCTTCAGTAGTCGGGAGTTAGGAGGAGGAACAGAAGTGGCATGTGGTGGCCATGTTCTGTTATAATCTCCACCCGGCACAGCCAGAAGACTATCGGACCACCATATACATATGCTCTCTCTAATTCTCTCTTTCTTTCTCTCTCTCGGAGGACCTGAGCCCTAGGACCACGCCCCAGGACTACCTGACATGATGACTCCTTGCTGTCCCCAGTCCACCTGGGGGACTGCTGCTCCAGTTTCAACTGTTCTGCCTTATTATTATTCAACCATGCTGGTCATTTATGAACATTTGAACATCTTGGCCATGTTCTGTTATAATCTCCACCCGGCACAGCCTAGAGAGGAACACTGGCCACCCCACATAGCCTGATTCCTCTCTAGGTTCACTTCTATGGTTTTGGCCTTCTAGAGGAAACACTGGCCACCGGGACTTCTACACCTGCATTGCTTGCTGTTTGGGGTTTTAGGCTGGGTTTCTGTACAGCACTTTGAGATATCAGCTGATGTACGAAGGGCTATATAAATACATTCGATTTGATTTGATTTGATGTGTTTTTCATCTGTAGTTTCACCTCACATTTTACTGTACAAAAATATAAAACCTGCATATAACAATTTAAAAGAGTTACAATTTATATGAAAGAAATCAGTCAATTTAAATAAATAAATTGGGTCCTAATCTATGGATTTAACAACCTTCCGATTACTAGTCCAACGCTCTAACCACTAGGCTACGCTGCCGCCCCTCCACTCTAACCACTAGGCTACGCTGCATTCGTTGGTCACAGATACATATACATTAGATTGGATGAACTGAGAGAACACAGTGTTGGTATACATTAGAGGATGAACTGAGGGACACAGTGTTGGTATACATTCTAGATTGGATGAACTGAGAGAACTAGTGTTGGTATACATTAGATTGGATGAACTGAGGGACACAGTGTTGGTATACATTAGATTGGATGAACTGAGGGAACACAGTGTTGGTATACATTAGATTGGATGAGCTGAGAGAACACAGTGTTGGTATACATTAGATTGGATGAACTGAGGGACACAGTGTTGGTATACATTAGATTGGATGAACTGAGGAACACAGTGTTGGTATACATTAGATTGGATGAACTGGGAGAACACAGTGTTGGTATACATTAGATTGGATGAACTGGGGGAACACAGTGTTGGTATACATTAGATTGGATGAACTGAGAGAACACAGTGTTGGTAACCTACATTAGATTGGATGAACTGGGGAACACAGTGTTGGTATACATTAGATTGGATGAAACTGGGGGAACACAGTGTTGGTATACATTAGATTGGATGAACTGGGAGAACACAGTGTTGGTATACATTAGATTGGATGAACTGAGAGAACACAGTGTTGGTTTACATTAGAGGATGAACTGGGGAACTAGTGGGTAACATTAGATAGATGAACTGGGAGAACACAGTGTTGGTATACATTAGAGGATGAACTGGGGACTAGTGTTGGTAACCTTTAGATTGGAGAACTGAGAAACACAGTGTTGGTATACATTCTAGATTGGAAACACTGAGAGAACACAGTGTTGGTAACCTACATTAGAGGAAAACTGAGAGAACACAGTGTTGGTATACATTACATTGGATGAACTGAGAAACACAGTGTTGGTATACATTAATTGGATTCTGAGAGAAACACAGTGGGACTTGGTATACATTAGAGGATGAACTGAGAGAACTAGTGTTGGTAACCTACATTAGAGGATGAACTGGGAGACACAGTGTTGGTATACATTAGATTGGAAAACTGGAGGAACTAGTGGGTAACATTAGATTGGAGAGCTGAAACACAGTGTTGGTAACATTTAGATTCTAGAGGAAACACAGTGTTGGATACATTAGTAACCTTTACATTCTGAGAGAACACAGTGTTGGTAACCTACATTAGATTGGATGAACTGGGGAACTAGTGGGTGATATACATTCTAGAGGAAAACTGGAGGAACACAGTGTTGGTATACATTTACATTCTATGAGCTAGAACACTGGGGTATACATTAATTTGAATTCTAGAGAACACAGTGTTGGTATACATTAACCTTGGATGAATTCTAGAGAAACACAGTGGGACTTGGTAACCTTTCCATTCTAGAGGAAAACTGGAGGACTAGTGTTGGTAACTACATTAGATTGGAAACACTGAGGAACACAGTGTTGGTAACCTTAGATTGGATGAACACTGGGGAACACAGTGTTGGTAACCTACATTAGATTGGAAACACTGGAGACTAGTGGGTAACCTACATTCTAGAGGAAACACTGAGGGGACACAGTGTTGGTATACCTTTACATTGGAGAACTGAGAAACACAGTCTATGGTACTACATTCTAGAGTGGAAACTGAGGGAACACAGTGTTGGTAACATTTACATTCTAGATGAACTGAGAGAACACAGTGTTGGTATACATTCTAGATTGGATGACACTGAGAGAACACAGGGTGTTGGTATACATTAGATTGGATGAACTGAGAGAACACAGTGTTGTGTAGAGACAGGGTTAGATTGGATGAGTGAGAGAACACAGTGTTGGTATACATTAGATTGGATGAACTGAGTGAACACAGTGTTGGTATACATTAGAGACAGGGTTGGATTTCTATTAGTGTTGGTACTACATTGATTGATGAACTGAGAGAACACAGTGTTGATTACATTAGTGTAGAGATGAACCTGAGTGAACACAGGGTTGGTATACATTAGATTGGATGAACTGGGAGAACACAGTGTTGGTATACATTAGATTGGATGAACTGAGAGAACAGGGTCTGGTACTACATTAGATTGGATGAACTGAGTCTGAACACAGTGTTGGTATACATTAGATTGGATGAACTGAGAGAACACAGTGTTGGTACTACATTAGATTGGATGAACAGGGTCTGACCCAGTGTTGGTAGACAGGGTTAGATTGGATGAACTGGGAGAACACAGTGTCTGATCCTACATTAGTTGGATGAACTGAGAGAGACAGTGTTGGTATACATTAGATTGGAAGAACTGAGAGACAGGGTGTTTGGTACTACATTAGATTGGATGAACTGAGAGAACAGTCAGTGGAGGTATACATTAGATTGGATGAACTGAGAGAACACAGTGTTGGTATACATTAGATTGGATGAACTGGGAGAACACAGTGTTGGTATACATTAGATTGGATGAACTGGGAGAACACAGTGTTGGTATACATTAGATTGGATGAACTGAGAGAACACAGTGTTGGTATACATTAGATTGGATGAACTGAGAGAACACAGTGTTGGTATACATTAGATTGACATGAACTGAGAGAACACAGTGTTGGTAACATTAGATTGGATGAACTGAGAGAACACAGTGTTGGTATACATTAGATTGGCTGAACTGAGAGAACACAGTGTTGTTATTTTTTGGGATGAACTGATTAAAACAGTGCTGTGGGTGTTTAGATTGGATGAACTGGGAGAACACAGTCTTGGTATAGCATTAGATTGGATGAACTGAGAGCCTTCAGTGTTGGTATACATTAGATTGGATGAACTGAGAAGAACACAGTGTTGGTATACATTAGACCCGGACAGCTGAGAGAACACAGTGTTGGTATACATTATGCTTGGATGAACTGAGAGAACACAGTCTTGGTATACATTCGATTGGATGAACTGAGCCCTAGAACCGTGTTGGTACCTGACATGATGACTTGGATGAACCGAGTCCACACAGTGTTGGTGCTCCATTTCAACTGTTCTGAACTGAGAGAACACAGTGTTGGTATTTATGAACATTTGAACATCTGGGAGAACACAGTGTTCTGTATACATTAGATTGGATGAACTGAGAGAGAACAGGTTGGTACTACATTAGATTGGATGAGCTGAGAGAACTTCAGTGTTGGTATACATTAGATTGGATGAACTGAGAGACCAGTGTTGGTATACACCTGCATTGGATGAGCTGTTTGGGGTTTTACAGTGTTGGTATACATTAGATATGGATGAACTGAAGGGCCATATAAATACATTGGTATACATTAGATTTGGATGAACTGGGAGAACATCAGTGTTGGTCATACATTTTAGATTGGATGAACTGAGAGAACACAGTGTTAAAAGGTTTTACTTAGTTACAATTTATATGAAAGAAACAGTGTTGAAATAAATAAATTGGATCCTAACTGAGAGAAACAGTGTTGGTACTACATTAGATTGGATGAGCTGATCCGAGAACACAGTGTTGGTATACATTAGATTGGATGAACTGAGAGAACACAGTGTTGGTATACATTAGATTGGATGAGCTGAGAGACCACAGTGTTGGTACTACATTAGATTGGATGAACTGAGAGAACACAGTGTTGGTATACATTAGATTGGATGAATTGAGAGCACACAGTGTTGGTATACATTAGATTGGATGAACTGAGAGAACACAGTCTTGGTACTACATTAGATTGGATGAACTGAGAGAACACAGTCTTGGTATACATTAGATTGGATGAACTGAGAGAACACAGTGTTGGTATACATTAGATTGGATGAACTGGGAGAACACAGTGTTGGTATACATTAGATTGGATGAACTGAGAGAACACAGTGTTGGTATACATTAGATTGATGAACTGAGAGAACACAGTGTTGGTATACATTAGATTGGATGAACTGAGAGAACACAGTGTTGGTATACATTAGATTGGATGAACTGGGAGAACACAGTGTTGGTATACATTAGATTGGATGAACTGAGAGAACACAGTGTTGGTATACATTAGATTGGATGAACTGAGAGAACACAGTGTTGGTATACATTAGATTGGATGAACTGAGAGAACACAGTGTTGGTATACATTAGATTGGATGAACTGAGAGAACACAGTGTTGGTATACATTAGATTGGATGAACTGAGAGAACACAGTGTTGGTATACATTAGATTGGATGAACTGAGAGAACACAGTGTTGGTATACATTAGATTGGATGAACTGGGAGAACACAGTGTTGGTATACATTAGATTGGATGAACTGAGAGAACACAGTGTTGGTATACATTAGATTGGATGAACTGAGAGAACACAGTGTTGGTACTACATTAGATTGGATGAGCTGAGAGAACACAGTGTTGGTACTACATTAGATTGGATGAACTGGGAGAACACAGTGTTGGTATACATTAGATTGGATGAACTGAGAGAACACAGTGTTGGTACTACATTAGATTGGATGAACTGAGAGAACACAGTGTTGGTATACATTAGATTGGATGAACTGAGAGAACACAGTGTTGGTACTACATTAGATTGGATGAACTGAGAGAACACAGTGTTGGTACTACATTAGATTGGATGAACTGAGAGAACACAGTGTTGGTATACATTAGATTGGATGAACTGAGAGAACACAGTGTTGGTATACATTAGATTGGATGAACTGAGAGAACACAGTGTTGGTATACATTAGATTGGATGAACTGAGAGAACACAGTGTTGGTATACATTAGATTGGATGAACTGAGAGACCACAGTGTTGGTATACATTAGATTGGATGAACTGAGAGAACACAGTCTTGGTATACATTAGATTGGATGAACAGTGAGTTGTCAACGCCCCCTTGAGTGAGGTCAGAGAGCGTGTCAGCCTGATGGAACCGCCCCTTTTGAACAAACTGTAGAAAATGATTGGTTAAGAATGAACATATCAGACCAGAGAGATGTAGAGCTGCAGCTCACGTTTAAAGTATTAGATCAGAGAGACGTAGAGATGTAGCTGATGTTTAAAGTGGTTTAAAACTCTGAATCTCAACATGAGGTAAAAAGATGATAAAGTTACCTGCCGGGCAATCACCGGATGGCTGATTAGCTGTCCTAAATAAAGTATCTAGAAAAGAGAATTTAAGTGGGACCATTCTACTACTCTGTTCAAACCACTTCGCACCCCACTGGGGAACCATCGACACGGCTGGCTAGCCTATCTTCAAAGGACCACCTTCCAGAGCGAATGGAATGATAGTAAACTCTGTTGTTCTGTTCAGGAATACATGACAACTGCAGAAGAGAAAAACAGAGAACCGTTTTTGGACAATCAGAGCCTTACAACTGTGTCGCGAAAAGGCCCAACCAAACCCCCTTTTAAAAGAAGGCCTGGGTTAGGAGAGATACACATCAAACCAAGGCATTTTCACGTAAATACAGTCATGATTTCTTACTCCAAGCTGGCGACGGTTCGTGTGCAAAGTATTAAGTGAGAGTCGTGTACAAAACGTTAATTGTCTCTGTCCCCCTCTCTCTCTCTCTCTCTCTCTCTCTCTCTCTCTCTCTGTCCCTCTCTCTCTCGCCCTCTCCATGACCTTTGTAACAAGCAGCCATATTGTTGTCAGTCTGCTAGGGACCCATTTCTAATGTAGAAAGTGTGTATGTTTATCCTGTGTTATTATTTAGTTAATTGGTAAATAAATACTTAAACCAAATAGTTCTTGAATCAAAAGTAAGGCTGGGGTTTTTGCAGATGCAAGGAGGTTACGACGGTTCCGAATGATGATTGAACGAGGTTGCTGTGATCAATAAGTTGATTGTTTATGGATGTGATAGGTAAAGACCTTATAGAGTTTAATTAGGGAGATGGTAACTCTTTAAACAACCTCTCTCGTGGTGCCCCAAAATCCTAATGAGTTAATTGTTACATGATTAATTTAAATCGGGTAACAATTAAACATATTTAGTTGATTGGATAAATAACAGTCATCAGATGAATGAAAGTCGAGTCACAAACAGGGAACACAGCGTTGGTTTTCCCTTAGATTGGGGGTAACTAGAAGGTTCACCTGGAGCAATCCACTAACAAGTTAATACTGAAAAGCAATTGTCTTCATTACCTCACTGATTTAATCAGGGGGCTTTGTTGTGCAGGGAGAAAGGTAGCTATGCTTTCGGCATCAATAGATTGAGTGTGTGTGTGTGTGTGTGTGTGTGTTTGAGAGTGCTTGTGAATATGTGTGGTGGCTTGTGTGGTGACGTTTAGAGATAGCTGACAATATGTGACCTTTCAATAACGCACAGACAATCCTAATAGATAAATAACACCTGATTATAATCATCACAATCATTACTATGGTTACGTCCCTAACGGCAGCCCATTCCCTACGTAGTAAACTACTTTTGCTACTAAAGCCGGACCATGTATTTAGCATTGGAATGTCAGTGGTGTAAATGCTGTGTGGCTGATGATAGCAGCAGACAATGCCTGTGTCCCCAAATGGCACCGTATTCCCTAAGGGCCATGGTCAAAAAGTAGTGCACTATATAGGGAATAGTGTGCCATTTTAGGATGTAGATAATCAGACATCAGACATGCAGACATACTGCTGCATATCCACTAGCCTAGCCAGAACTAGCCAGGACTAGCCAGGACATACTGCTTCATATCCACTAGCCTAGCCAGGCCTAGCCAGGACACACTGCCAACATATCCACTAGCCTAGCCAGGACTAGCCAGTACATACTGCTTCATATCCACTAGCCTAGCCAGGCCTAGCCAGGACACACTGCCAACATATCCACTAGCCTAGCCAGGACTAGCCAGGACATACTGCTGCATATCCACTAGCCTAGCCAGGACTAGCCAGGACATACTGCTGCATATCCACTAGCCTAGCCAGGACTAGCCAGGACATACTGCCAACATATCCACTAGCCTAGCCAGGACTAGCCAGGACATACTGCTGCATATCCACTAGCCTAGCCAGGACTAGCCAGGACATACTGCTGCATATCCACTAGCCTAGCCAGGACTAGCCAGTACATACTGCTGCATATCCACTAGCCTAGCCAGGACTAGCCAGGACATACTGCTGCATATCCACTAGCCTAGCCAGGACTAGCCAGGACATACTGCTGCATATCCACTAGCCTAGCCAGGACTAGCCAGGACATACTGCTGCATACCCACTAGCCTAGCCAGGACTAGCCAGGACATACTGCTGCATACCCACTAGCCTAGCCAGGACTAGCCAGGACTAGCCAGGACATACTGCTGCATATCCACTAGCCTAGCCAGGACTAGCCAGGACATACTGCTGCATTCCCACTAGCCTAGCCAGGACTAGCCAGGACAAGAACCCCTACTGCTTCATACACACTAGCCTAGCAAGCCATCAGTGGGATAGAGAGGAAAGATGATCTGGACCAAGATCCCCTACTGCTTCCTATCCACTAGCCTAGCAAGCCAACAGAGGGATGGAGAGAGTAAAGATGTTCAGGACCAAGATACCCTACTGCTTCCTATCCACTAGCCCAGCAAGTCATCAGAGGGATGGAGAGAGTAAAGATGGTCAAGACCAAGATACCCTACTGCTTCATATCCACTAGCCTAGCAAGCCATCAGTGGGATATAGAGAAGAAAAGCGGTCTCAGGAGGTTTCGTGAGGGACAGACCAAAAAAGTTTGACGTGTAGGTGACTGAATTTTCGGTTAGTTTCGGTAGCCAAATGCATAGTAACAAAACGGAACGATGTGTCCTACACAAGAATCTTTCAGGAAAAACTGGACATCTGCTATGTAACTGAGAGTCTCCTCATTGAAACATCTGAAGTTCTTCAAAGGTAAATTATTTTATTTGATCCCTTTGCTGGTTTTTGTGAATATGTTGCGTGCTAAATGCTAACGCTAAATGCTAAGCTAGCTATCACCACTCTTACACAAATTATTGATTTTCTCTGGTTCTAAAGCATATTTTGAAAATCTGAGACGACAGGATTGTTAAGAAAAGGATAAGCTTGAGAGCAGGCATATTTATTTCATTTGCGATTTTTAGAAATCGCTAACGTTGCGTTATGGTAATGAGCTTGAGGCTGTAGTCACGGTCCCGCATGCGGGATGAGGCGTACTAAGAGGTTTTAAGGTAACAACACAAAACTAAAACACACACATACACAGTCTTGTACAACTAACCTTTTGGAGACACAATTCAGTCCCATTCAAATTCTTGTTTTCCCTAACCCCTATCACAAAACTTAACTTTAATCCGTACCCTTACCCTAACCCTAACCTTAACCCTAATCTGTAAACCCAACCTTAACACTGACCCTAAATCTAACCCTGGCTCCTAAACCTAAACTCCAAAAACTAACCCTAGCTCCTAACACTAAACCCAATTCTAACCCTAATCATAAACCTAACCCTAACCTGTAAACCCAACCTTAACACTGACCCTAAACCTAACCCTGGCTCCTAAACCTAAACCTAAACTCCAAAAACTAAACCTAATCCTGAACCTAACCCTAAACTCCAAAAACTAACCCTAATCCTAAACCTAACCCTGAACTCCAAAAAACGAACCCTAATCCCAAACGCCCTAGAAACAGCATTTGACCTCGTGGGGACTAATTAAATGTCCCCAGTTAGTGGAATGTTTGTCCGTCACACAAGCGTCACACGGGTATCCTAGCGGTTAGAGAGTTGGGCCAGGACGTGAAAGATCGCTAGTTCGAATCCCCAAGCCGACCAGGGGACAAATCTGTCTATGTGCCATTGAGCAAAGCGCTGCACCCTGCATTTCTCCAGGGTTACTCTTGATAAAAGACCACCCTGTTTGTGATCCTACTCTCCAAGAGTGTCTCAGGGGGAGTTGGGACACGCAAAAAAAACACATTTCCATTTCACACGTTTGTCTAACACACAGAGATATAACTGTGAGAAACAGGAAGAATATACAACTAGCTCTCACAGTGTCACGTCAAAATTAGACATTCGTCCAAACGTAACATTTCAAAGTGTTGGAAGGTTAGACATTAACGGCGAAATTTTAAGGTTGGGCATGAATGCCGAATGGTTAAGTTAAGGGTTAAGGTTTGGACAAGGCTTAAAGAAACAAAACAAAAAAACAACCCTTTATTCAAACTTCTGGAAAGTTCTGGAATTAGTTACGTCCATCTGCCGACGTCAAATACTGACCTGAATACCAGACAACAGATACATAATGATACCACACCAGACGACAACAGATACATAATGATACCACACCAGACGACAGATACAAAATGATACCACAGCAGATGAGAGATACATAATGATACCACACCAGACAACAGATACATAATGATACCACACCAGACAACAGATACATAATGATACCACACCAGACGACAGATACATAATGATACCACACCAGACAACAACAGATACATAATGATACCACACCAGACAACAGATACATAATGATCCCACACCAGACAACAGATACATAATGATCCCACACAACAGACAACAGATACATAATGATACCACACCAGACAACAGATACATAATGATACCACACCAGACAACAGATACATAATGATACCACACCAGACAACAGATACATAATGATACCACACCAGACAACATAATGATACCACACAGACAACATAATGATATCACACCATACAACAGATACATAGTGATACCACACCAGACAACATAATGATACCACACCAGACAGCAGATACATAATGATACCACACCAGACAACAGATACATAATGATACCACACCAGACAACAGATACATAATGATACCACACCAGACAACAGATACATAATGATACCACACCAGACAACAGATACATAATGATACCACACCAGACAACATAATGATACCACACCAGACAACAGATACATAATGATACCACACCAGACAACAGATACATAATGATACCACACCAGACAACAGATACATAATGATACCACACCAGACAACAGATACATAATGATACCACACCAGACAACAGATACATAAATGATACATAATGATACACAGATGACAACAGATACATAGATGACAACAGATACATAATGATACCACACCAGACAACATAATGATACCACACCAGACAACAGATACATAATGATACCACACCAGACAACAGATACATAATGATACCACACCAGACAACAGATACATAATGACCCCACACCAGACAACAGATACATAATGATCCCACACCAGACAACATAATGATCCCACACCAGATGACAACAGATACATAATGATCCCACACCAGACAACAGATACATAATGATACCACACCAGACAACAGATACATAATGATACCACACCAGACAACAGATACATAATGATACCACACCAGACAACATAATGATACCACACCAGATGACAACAGATACATAATGATACCACACCAGACAACAGATACATAATGATCCCACACCAGACAACATAATGATACCACACCAGATGACAACAGATACATAATGATACCACACCAGACAACAGATACATAATGATACCACATCAGACAGCAGATACATAATGATACCACACCAGACAACAGATACATAATGATACCACATCAGACAGCAGATACATAATGATACCACACCAGACAACAGACAACAGATATACATAATGATCCCACACCAGACAACAGATACATAATGATCCCACACCAGACAACAGATACATAATGATCCCACACCAGACAACAGATACATAATGATCCAACCAGATGACAGATACATAATGATACCACACCAGACAGCAGATACATAATGATACCACAGAGACAACAGATACATAATGATCCCACACAGACAGACAACAGATACATAATGATACCACACCAGACAACAGATACATAATGATCCCACACCAGACAACAGATACATAATGATACCACACCAGACAACATACATAATGATCCACACCAGACAACAGATACATAATGATACCACACCAGACAACATAACCACACCAGACAACAGATACATAATGATACCACACAGACAACAGATACATAATGACAACAGATACAACAGATAATAATGATCCCACACCAGACAACATAATGATCCCACAGACCAGATGATACAACAGATACATAATGATCCCACACCAGACAACAGATACATAATGATACCACACCAGACAACAGATACATAATGATACCACACCAGACAACAGATACATAATGATACCACACCAGACAACATAATGATACCACACCAGATGACAACAGATACATAATGATACCACACCAGACAACAGATACATAATGATCCCACACCAGACAACATAATGATACCACACCAGATGACAACAGATACATAATGATACCACACCAGACAACAGATACATAATGATACCACATCAGACAGCAGATACATAATGATACCACACCAGACAACAGATACATAATGATACCACATCAGACAGCAGATACATAATGATACCACACCAGACAACAGATACATAATGATACCACACCAGACAACAGATACATAATGATCCCACACCAGACAACAGATACATAATGATCCCACACCAGACAACAGATACATAATGATCCCACACAGATGACAACAGATACATAATGATACCACACCAGACAGCAGATACATAATGATACCACACCAGACAACAGATACATAATGATCCCACACCAGACGACAACAGATACAAAATGATACCACACCAGACAACATATACATAATGATACCACATCAGACAGCAGATACATAATGATACCACACCAGACAACAGACACATAAATGATGCCACACCAGACAACATAATGATCCCACATAATGATCCCACAGACAACAGATACATAAATGATGCAACAGATACATAATGATCCCACACCAGATGACAACAGATACATAATGATACCACACCAGACAACAGATACATAATGATACCACACCAGACAACAGATACATAATGATACCACACCAGACAACATAATGATACCACACCAGATGACAACAGATACATAATGATACCACACCAGACAACAGATACATAATGATCCCACACCAGACAACATAATGATACCACACCAGATGACAACAGATACATAATGATACCACACCAGACAACAGATACATAATGATACCACATCAGACAGCAGATACATAATGATACCACACCAGACAACAGATACATAATGATACCACATCAGACAAGATACAGATACCATAATAATCCACACCAGACAGATACATAATGATCCAACAGATATACATAATGATCCCACACCAGACAACAGATACATAATGATCCCACACCAGACGGCAACAGATACATAATGATACCACACCAGACAGCAGATACATAATGATACCACACCAGACAACAGATACATAATGATCCCACTCCAGACGACAACAGATACAAAATGATACCACACCAGACAACATATACATAATGATCCCACACCAGACAACAGATACATAATGATACCACACCAGACAACATAATGATACCACACCAGATGACAACAGATACATAATGATACCACACCAGACAACAGATACATAATGATACCACACCAGACAACAGATACATAATGATACCACACCAGACAACAGATACATAATGATACCACATCAGACAGCAGATACATAATGATACCACACCAGACAACAGATACATAATGATACCACACCAGACAACAGATACATAATGATACCACACCAGACAACAGATACATAATGATCCCACACCAGACAACAGATACATAATGATCCCACACCAGACGACAACAGATACATAATGATACCACACCAGACAGCAGATACATAATGATACCACACCAGACAACAGATACATAATGATCCCACACCAGACGACAACAGATACAAAATGATACCACACCAGACAACATATACATAATGATCCCACACCAGACAACAGATACATAATGATACCACACCAGACAACATAATGATACCACACCAGATGACAACAGATACATAATGATACCACACCAGACAACATAATGATACCACACCAGACAACAGATACATAATGATACCACACCAGACAACAGATACATAATGATACCACACCAGACAACAGATGCATAATGATACCACACCAGACAACAGATACATAATGATACCACACCAGACAACAGATAATGATCCCACACCAGATGACAACAGATACATAATGATCCCACACCAGACAACAGATATATAATGATACCACACCAGACAACAGATACATAATGATACCACACCAGACAACAGATACATAATGATCCCACACCAGACAACAGATACATAATGATCCCACACCAGATGACAACAGATACATAATGATACCACACCAGACAGCAGATACATAATGATACCACACCAGACAACAGATACATAATGATCCCACACCAGACGACAACAGATACAAAATGATACCACACCAGACAACATATACATAATGATCCCACACCAGACAACAGATACATAATGATACCACACCAGACAACATAATGATACCACACCAGATGACAACAGATACATAATGATACCACACCAGACAACATAATGATACCACACCAGACAACAGATACATAATGATACCACACCAGACAACAGATACATAATGATACCACACCAGACAACAGATGCATAATGATACCACACCAGACAACAGATACATAATGATACCACACCAGACAACATAATAATGATCCCACACCAGATGACAACAGATACATAATGATCCCACACCAGACAACAGATACATAATGATCCCACACCAGACAACATAATGATCCCACACCAGATGACAACAGATACATAATGATCCCACACCAGACAACAGATACATAATGATACCACACCAGACAACATAATGATCCACACCAGATGACAACAGATACATAATGATCCCACACCAGACAACAGATACATAATGATGCCACACCAGACAACATAATGATCCCACACCAGATGACAACAGATACATAATGATACCACACCAGACAACAGATACATAATGATACCACACCAGACAACAGATGCATAATGATACCACACCAGACAACATAATGATACCACACCAGATGACAACAGATACATAATGATACCACACCAGACAACAGATACATAATGATCCCACACCAGACAACATAATGATACCACACCAGATGACAACAGATACATAATGATACCACACCAGACAACAGATACATAATGATACCACATCAGACAGCAGATACATAATGATACCACACCAGACAACAGATACATAATGATACCACATCAGACAGCAGATACATAATGATACCACACCAGACAACAGATACATAATGATACCACACCAGACAACAGATACATAATGATACCACACCAGACAACAGATACATAATGATCCCACACCAGACAACAGATACATAATGATCCCACACCAGACGACAACAGATACATAATGATACCACACCAGACAGCAGATACATAATGATACCACACCAGACAACAGATACATAATGATCCCACACCAGACACAACAGATACAAAATGATACCACAACAGACAACATATACATAATGATCCCACACCAGACAACAGATACATAATGATACCACACCAGACAACATAATGATACCACACCAGATGACAACAGATACATAATGATACCACACCAGACAACAGATACATAATGATACCACATCAGACAGCAGATACATAATGATACCACACCAGACAACAGATACATAATGATACAACATCAGACAGCAGATACATAATGATACCACACCAGACAACAGATACATAATGATACCACACCAGACAACAGATACATAATGATACCACACCAGACAACAGATACATAATGATCCCACACCAGACAACAGATACATAATGATCCCACACCAGATGACAACAGATACATAATGATACCACACCAGACAGCAGATACATAATGATACCACACCAGATGACAACAGATACATAATGATACCACACCAGACAACAGATACATAATGATACCACACCAGACAACATAATGATACCACACCAGACAACATAATGATACCACACCAGACAACAGATACATAATGATACCACACCAGACAACAGATACATAATGATACCACACCAGACAACAGATACATAATGATACCACACCAGACAACAGATACATAATGATACCACACCAGACAACAGATACATAATGATACCACACCAGACAACAGATACATAATGATACCACACCAGACAACATAATGATACCACACCAGACGACAGATACATAATGATACCACACCAGACAACAGATACATAATGATACCACACCAGACAACAGATACATAATGATACCACACCAGACAACAGATACATAATGATACCACACCAGACAACATAATGATCCCACACCAGATGACAACAGATACATAATGATACCACACCAGACATCAGATACATAATGATCCCACACCAGACAACATAATGATCCCACACCAGATGACAACAGATACATAATGATCGCACACCAGACAACAGATACATAATGATACCACACCAGACAACATAATGATCCCACACCAGATGACAACAGATACATAATGATCCCACACCAGACAACAGATACATAATGATGCCACACCAGACAACATAATGATCCCACACCAGATGACAACAGATACATAATGATACCACACCAGACAACAGATACATAATGATACCACACCAGACAACAGATACATAATGATACCACACCAGACAACATAATGATACCACACCAGATAACAACAGATACATAATGATACCACACCAGACAACAGATACATAATGATCCCACACCAGACAACATAATGATACCACACCAGATGACAACAGATACATAATGATACCACACCAGACAACAGATACATAATGATACCACATCAGACAGCAGATACATAATGATACCACACCAGACAACAGATACATAATGATACCACATCAAACAGCAGATACATAATGATACCACACCAGACAACAGATACATAATGATACCACACCAGACAACAGATACATAATGATCCCACACCAGACAACAGATACATAATGATCCCACACCAGATGACAACAGATACATAATGATACCACACCAGACAGCAGATACATAATGATACCACACCAGACAACAGATACATAATGATCCCACACCAGACAAAATGACAACAGATACAAAATGATACCACACCAGACAACATATACATAATGATCCCACACCAGACAACAGATACATAATGATACCACACCAGACAAATTAATGATACCACACCAGATGACAACAGATACATAATGATCCCACACCAGACGACAACAGATACAAAATGATACCACACCAGACAACATATACATAATGATCCCACACCAGACAACAGATACATAATGATCCCACACCAGACAACAGATACATAAATGATGCCACACCAGACAACATAATGATCCCACACCAGATGACAACAGATACATAATGATCCCACACCAGACAACAGATACATAAATGATGCCACACCAGACAACATAATGATCCCACACCAGACAACAGATACACAATGATACCACACCAGACAACATAATGATCCCACACCAGATGACAACAGATACATAATGATACCACACCAGATAACAAATACATCATGATACCACACCACACAACAAATACAAAATAATAATACCACACAAGACAAAATGATACTACAACACCAGACAACAGATACATAATGATACCACACCAGATGACAACAGATACATAATGATACCACACCAGACAACATAATGATACCACACCAGACAACAGATACATAATGATACCACACCAGACAACAGATACATAATGATACCACATCAGACAGCAGATACATAATGATACCACACCAGACAACAGATACATAATGATACCACATCAGACAGCAGATACATAATGATACCACACCAGACAACAGATACATAATGATACCACACCAGACAACAGATACATAATGATCCCACACCAGACAACAGATACATAATGATCCCACACCAGACAACAGATACATAATGATCCCACAGCAGACGACAACAGATACATAATGATACCACACCAGACAGCAGATACATAATGATACCAGACACCAGACAACAGATACATAATGATACCACACCAGACAACAGATACATAATGATACCACACCAGACAACATAATGATACCACACCAGACAACAGATACATAATGATACCACACCAGACAACATAATGATACCACACCAGACGACAGATACATAATGATACCACATCAGACAGCAGATACATAATGATACCACACCAGACAACAGATACATAATGATACCACATCAGACAGCAGATACATAATGATACCACACCAGACAACATAATGATACCACACCAGATGACAACAGATACATAATGATACCACACCAGACAACAGATACATAATGATACCACACCAGACAACAGATACATAATGATACCACACCAGACAACATAATGATCCCACACCAGATGACAACAGATACATAATGATCCCACACCAGACAACAGATACATAATGATCCCACACCAGACAACATAATGATCCCACACCAGATGACAACAGATACATAATGATCCCACACCAGACAACAGATACATAATGATACCACACCAGACAACATAATGATCCCACACCAGATGACAACAGATACATAATGATCCCACACCAGACAACAGATACATAATGATGCCACACCAGACAACATAATGATCCCACACCAGATGACAACAGATACATAATGATACCACACCAGACAACAGATACATAATGATACCACACCAGACAACAGATACATAATGATACCACACCAGACAACATAATGATACCACACCAGATGACAACAGATACATAATGATACCACACCAGACAACAGATACATAATGATCCCACACCAGACAACATAATGATACCACACCAGATGACAACAGATACATAATGATACCACACCAGACAACAGATACATAATGATACCACATCAGACAGCAGATACATAATGATACCACACCAGACAACAGATACATAATGATACCACATCAGACAGCAGATACATAATGATACCACACCAGACAACAGATACATAATGATACCACACCAGACAACAGGATACCACACCAGACAACAGATACATAATGATCCCACACCAGACAACAGATACATAATGATCCCACACCAGATGACAACAGATACATAATGATACCACACCAGACAGCAGATACATAATGATACCACACCAGACAACAGATACATAATGATCCCACACCAGACGACAACAGATACAAAATGATACCACAACAGACAACATATACATAATGATCCCACACCAGACAACAGATACATAATGATACCACACCAGACAACATAATGATACCACACCAGATGACAACAGATACATAATGATACCACACCAGAAAACAGATACATAATGATACCACATCAGACAGCAGATACATAATGATACCACACCAGACAACAGATACATAATGATACCACATCAGACAGCAGATACATAATGATACCACACCAGACAACAGATACATAATGATACCACACCAGACAACAGATACATAATGATACCACACCAGACAACAGATACATAATGATCCCACACCAGACAACAGATACATAATGATCCCACACCAGATGACAACAGATACATAATGATACCACACCAGACAGCAGATACATAATGATACCACACCAGATGACAACAGATACATAATGATACCACACCAGACAACAGATACATAATGATACCACACCAGACAACATAATGATACCACACCAGACAACATAATGATACCACACCAGACAACAGATACATAATGATACCACACCAGACAACATAATGATACCACACCAGACGACAGATACATAATGATACCACACCAGACAACAGATACATAATGATACCACACCAGACAACAGATACATAATGATACCACACCAGACAACAGATACATAATGATACCACACCAGACAACAGATACATAATGATACCACACCAGACAACAGATACATAATGATACCACACCAGACAACAGATACATAATGATACCACACCAGACAACAGATACATAATGATCCCACACCAGACGACAACAGATACATAATGATACCACACCAGACAACAGATACATAATGATACCACACCAGACAACATAATGATACCACACCAGACAACAGATACATAATGATACCACACCAGACAACATAATGATACCACACCAGACAACATAATGATACCACACCAGACAACAGATACATAATGATACCACACCAGACAACATAATGATACCACACCAGACGACAGATACATAATGATACCACACCAGACAACACAGATACATAATGATACCACACCAGACAACAGATACATAATGATACCACACCAGACAACAGATACATAATGATACCACACCAGACAACAGATACATAATGATACCACACCAGACAACAGATACATAATGATACCACACCAGACAACAGATACATAATGATACCACACCAGACAACATAATGATACCACACCAGATGACAACAGATACATAATGATCCCACACCAGACAACAGATACATAATGATCCCACACCAGACAACATAATGATCCCACACCAGATGACAACAGATACATAATGATCCCACACCAGACAACAGATACATAATGATGCCACACCAGACAACATAATGATCCCACACCAGATGACAACAGATACATAATGATACCACACCAGACAGCAGATACATAATGATCCCACACCAGACAACAGATACATAATGATCCCACACCAGACAACATAATGATACCACACCAGACAACATAATGATACCACACCAGACAACAGATACATAATGATACCACACCAGACAACAGATACATAATGATACCACACCAGACAACAGATACATAATGATACCACACCAGACAACATAATGATACCACACCAGATGACAACAGATACATAATGATCCCACACCAGACAACATAATGATACCACACCAGACGACAGATACATAATGATACCACACCAGACAACAGATACATAATGATACCACACCAGACAACAGATACATAATGATACCACACCAGACAACAGATACATAATGATACCACACCAGACAACATAATGATACCACACCATATGACAACAGATACATAATGATACCACACCAGACAACATAATGATACCACACCAGACGACAGATACATAATGATACCACACCAGACAACAGATACATAATGATACCACACCAGACAACATAATGATCCCACACCAGATGAAAACAGATACATAATGATCCCACACCAGACAACAGATACATAATGATCCCACACCAGACAACATAATGATCCCACACCAGATGACAACAGATACATAATGATCCCACACCTGACAACAGATACATAATGATACCACACCAGACAACATAATGATCCCACACCAGATGACAACAGATACATAATGATCCCACACCAGACAACAGATACATAATGATGCCACACCAGACAACATAATGATCCCACACCAGATGACAACAGATACATAATGATACCACACCAGACAACAGATACATAATGATACCACACCAGACAACAGATACATAATGATACCACACCAGACAACATAATGATACCACACCAGATGACAACAGATACATAATGATACCACACCAGACAACAGATACATAATGATCCCACACCAGACAACATAATGATACCACACCAGATGACAACAGATACATAATGATACCACACCAGACAACAGATACATAATGATACCACATCAGACAGCAGATACATAATGATACCACACCAGACAACAGATACATAATGATAACACATCAGACAGCAGATACATAATGATACCACACCAGACAACAGATACATAATGATACCACACCAGACAACAGATACATAATGATACCACACCAGACAACAGATACATAATGATCCCACACCAGACAACAGATACATAATGATCCCACACCAGACGACAACAGATACATAATGATACCACACCAGACAGCAGATACATAATGATACCACACCAGACAACAGATACACAATGATCCCACACCAAACGACAACAGATACAAAATGATAGAAACACCAGACAACATATACATAATGATCCCACACCAGACAACAGATACATAATGATACCACACCAGACAACATAATGATACCACACCAGATGACAACAGATACATAATGATACCACACCAGACAACATAATGATACCACACCAGACAACAGATACATAATGATACCACACCAGACAACAGATACATAATGATACCACACCAGACAACAGATGCATAATGATACCACACCAGACAACAGATACATAATGATACCACACCAGACAACATATACATAATGATACCACACCAGACAACATAATGATCCCACACCAGATGACAACAGATACATAATGATACCACACCAGACAACAGATACATAATGATACCACACCAGACAACAGATACATAATGATACCACACCAGACAACAGATACATAATGATACCACACCAGACAACAGATACATAATGATACCACACCAGACAACATAATGATACCACACCAGACAACAGATACATAATGATACCACACCAGACAACATAATGATACCACACCAGACAACATAATGATACCACACCAGACAACAGATACACAATGATACCACACTAGAAAACTGATACATACCAAATCTTTTACCCAATTTTGTTCGTCAAGACTCACACTTGGACTCTGTAACCAAGGGTAGTACACTACATAGGGAACGGGGTCCCATTTTGGACTCGGCTTTAACCTATCTGTCTTTCTGTCTCTTGTGTTCTTATTAACCTTGATGGGAATCCAACAGCACAAGGACTGCCACAGTTTCCTCCAACAGATTGTTACGCACACACACACGCACACGCACACGCGTACGCGCACACACACACACGCACGCACGCACGCACGCACGCACGCACGCACACACACACACACACACACACACACACACACACACACACACACACACACACACACACACACACACACACACACACCATCGGGCGGTTGCATTGGGTTAGTATTCATTGGGGACTGTCACTGGTGACACGCAATACATCATAGTCACCAGTAAGCCTCTCCTCTCTTCCCCTTCTTCCCTTCTCCTCTCTTCCTCCTCCTCCTCCTCCTCTCCTCTCTTCCCCTCTCTTCCCCTCTCTTCCCTTCTCCTCTCTTCCCCTATCTTCCCTTCTCCTCTCTTCTCCTCTCCTCCTCCTCTCCTCTCTTCCTCCTCTCCTCCTCCTCTCCTCTCCTCTCTTCCCTTCTCCTCTCTTCCCCTCTCCTCCTCCTCTCTCCTCTCCTCTCTTCCCTTCTCATCTCTTCCTCCTCTCCTCCTCCTCTCCTCTCTTCCCCTCTCCTCCTCCTCTCCTCTCCTCTCTTCCCTTCTCCTCTCTTCCTCCTCTCCTCCTCCTCTCCTCTCTTCCCCTCTCTTCCCTTCTCCTCTCTTCCTCCTCTCCTCCTCCTCTCCTCCTCCTCTCCTCTCTTCTTCCCCTTTCTTCCCTTCTCCTCTCTTCCTCCTCTCATCCTCCTCTCCTCTCTTCCCCTCTCTTCCCTTCTCCTCTCTTCCTCCTCTCCTCCTCCTCTCCTCTCTTCCCCTCTCTTCCCTTCTCCTCTCCTCTCCTCTCTTCCCCTCTCTTCCCTTCTCCTCTCTTCCTCCTCTCCTCCTCCTCTCCTCTCTTCCCCTCTCTTCCCCTCTCTTCCCCTCTCTTCCTCCTCTCCTCTCTTCTCCTCTCTTCTCCTCTCCTCTCCTCTCCTCTCTTCCCCTCTCTTCCCCTCTCTTCCCCTCTCTTCCCTTCTCCTCTCCTCTCCTCTCCTCCTCCTCTCGTCTCGTCCCCTCTCTTCCCCTCTCTTCCCCTCTCTTCCCCTCTCCTCCTCTCCTCTTCACTCCTCTTCTCCTCCTCCTCTCCAGTTTCTGCAGAGTGTTGTAAATATGGTGAGATCATGTTTCTCGGTTTTACACTGCATGCTCTTTCACCGTTGAAGTCATAACACACCCACACACACACACACACACACACACACACACACACACACACACATAGCATGTGTGTGTGTTAGTGTGTGTGTCGTCAATATGCATGTGTGTGTGTTTTGTGTGTTTTGTGTTTTTTTGTGTGTTTTGTGTTTTTGTGTGTTTGTGTAAGTGTGTTGGAGTGTATAAGTGTGTGTGTGTGTGTTTGAGTGTGTAAGATTGGTGTTGGAGTGTGTAAGTGTGTGGGTAGAGTCCAGTGCAAGAGAGTCAGTGCAGTCTTATGGATTGGTGGGGGGGGTGTAGAAGCTGTTCAGGAGCCTTTTTGTTGCCAGACTTGCCTCTCTGCCACCGCGTGCCGTGCGGTAGCAGAGAGAACAGGCTAAGACTTGGAACAGGCTGGAGTCTTGGACCATTTTCAGGGCCTTCTTCTTCTGTCACCGCCTGGCATTGAGGTCCTGGATGGCAGGAAGCTCGGCCCCAGTGATGTCCTGGGCCGTACACATTACCCTCTGTAGCGCCTTGTGGTTATACGCCAAGCAGTCGCCAAGCGGTGACGCAGCCATTCAAGATGCTCTCAAGGTTTCAGGTATAGTCGACGAACAGCATTCACACATAGGTGTTTTTCTGTGTGAAAGTGCGGTGTGGAGTGGAATAGAGATCGTTGTCATCTGTTTATCTGTTAATAATAATATATGCCATTTAGCAGACGCTTTTATCCAAAGCGACTTACAGTCATGTGTGCATACATTCTACGTATGGGTGGTCCCGGGGATCGAACCCACTACCCTGGCGTTACAAGCGCCATGCTCTACCAACTGAGCTACAGAAGGACCACTGTTGGAGTGGTACGCGAATTGAAGTGGGGTCCAGGGTTTCTGGGATGACGGTGTTGATGTGAGCCATGAACAGCTTATCAAAACATTTCATGGATGTGAGTGCTACGGGGCGATAGTCATTTAGACAGGTTACCTTGGGGGTTTTTGGGCACAGGGACTAAGGTGGTCTGCTTGAAACATGTTGGTATTACAGACTGTTTCAGGGAGGGGTTGAAAATGCCAGTAAAGAGACTTGCCAGCTGCTCTGCACATGCTCTGTGTACAGGTCCTTGTCTGGCCCTGCAACCTTGTGAATGTTAACCTGTTTAAATTTTACTCGCATCAGTGGAGAGTAAT
>NW_026287186.1:0-7500 GCF_023373465.1 Oncorhynchus keta | reverse complement strand
TATATACTGAAACAACTAGCTGGGGATATATACTAAACAACTAGCTGGGGATATATACTGAAACAACTAGCTGGGGATATATACTTAAACAACTAGCTGGGGATATATACTGAAACAACTAGCTGGGGATATATACTTAAAACTAGCTGGGGAAATGTACTCAACTGCAACTAGCTGGGGATATATACTGAAACAACTAGCTGGGGATATATACTGAAACAACTAGCTGGGGATATATACTGAAACAACTAGCTGGGGATATATACTGATATATACAAACTAGCTGGGGATATATACTGAAACAACTAGCTATACTGAAACAACTAGCTGGATATATACTGAAACAACTAGCTGGGGATATATACTGAAACAACTAGCTGGGGATATATACTGAAACAACTAGCTGGGGATATATACTTAAACAACTAGCTGGGGATATATACTGAAACAACTAACTGAAACAACTAGCTGGGGATATATACTGAAACAACTAGCTGGGGATATATACTGAAACAACTAGCTGGGGATATATACTTAAACAACTAGCTGGGGATATATACTGAAACAACTAGCTGGGGATATATACTTAAACAACTAGCTGGGGATATATACTTAAACAACTAGCTGGGGATATATACTGAAACAACTAGCTGGGGATATATACTTAAACAACTAGCTGGGGATATATACTTAAACAACTAGCTGGGGATATATACTTAAACAACTAGCTGGGGATATATACTGAAACAACTAGCTGGGGATATATACTGAAACAACTAGCTGGGGATATATACTGGGGCTGGGGATATATACTTAAACAACTAGCTGGGGATATATACTGAAACAACTAGCTGGGGATATATACTGAAACAACTAGCTGGGGATATATACTGAAACAACTAGCTGGGGATATAGCTGGGGATATATACTGAAACAACTAGCTGGGGATATATACTTAAACAACTAGCTGGGGATATATACTTAAACAACTAGCTGGGGATATATACTGAAACAACTAGCTGGGGATATATACTTAGCTGGGGATATATACAAACAACTAGCTGGGGATATATACTGAAACAACTAGCTGGGGATATATACTGAAACAACTAGCTGGGGATATATACTGAAACAACTAGCTGGGGATATATACTGAAACAACTAGCTGGGGATATATACTTAAACAACTAGCTGGGGATATATACTTAAACAACTAGCTGGGGATATATACTGAAACAACTAGCTGGGGATATATACTGAAACAACTAGCTGGGGATATATACTTAAACAACTAGCTGGGGATATATACTCAAACAACTAGCTGGGGATATATACTTAAACAACTAGCTGGGGATATATACTGAAACAACTAGCTGGGGATATATACTGAAACAACTAGCTGGGGATATATACTTAAACAACTAGCTGGGGATATATACTGAAACAACTAGCTGGGGATATATACTGAAACAACTAGCTGGGGATATATACTTAAACAACTAGCTGGGGATATATACTTAAACAACTAGCTGGGGATATATACTGAAACAACTAGCTGGGGATATATACTTAAACAACTAGCTGGGGATATATACTGAAACAACTAGCTTGGGATATATACTTAAACAACTAGCTGGGGATATATACTTAAACAACTAGCTGGGGATATATACTGAAACAACTAGCTGGGGATATATACTGAAACAACTAGCTGGGGATATATACTTAAACAACTAGCTGGGGATATATACTTAAACAACTAGCTGGGGATATATACTTAAACAACTAGCTGGGGATATATACTTAAACAACTAGCTGGGGATATATACTGAAACAACTAGCTGGGGATATATACTGAAACAACTAGCTGGGGATATATACTTAAACAACTAGCTGGGGATATATACTGAAACAACTAGCTGGGGATATATACTGAAACAACTAGCTGGGGATATATACTGAAACAACTAGCTGGGGATATATACTGAAACAACTAGCTGGGGATATATACTGAAACAACTAGCTGGGGATATATACTGAAACAACTAGCTGGGGATATATACTGAAACAACTAGCTGGGGATATATACTGAAACAACTAGCTGGGGATATATACTGAAACAACTAGCTGGGGATATATACTGAAACAACTAGCTGGGGATATATACTTAAACAACTAGCTGGGGATATATACTGAAACAACTAGCTGGGGATATATACTGAAACAACTAGCTGGGGATATATACTGAAACAACTAGCTGGGGATATATACTTAAACAACTAGCTGGGGATATATACTGAAACAACTAGCTGGGGATATATACTGAAACAACTAGCTGGGGATATATACTGAAACAACTAGCTGGGGATATATACTGAAACAACTAGCTGGGGATATATACTGAAACAACTAGCTGGGGATATATACTGAAACAACTAGCTGGGGATATATACTTAAACAACTAGCTGGGGATATATACTGAAACAACTAGCTGGGGATATATACTGAAACAACTAGCTGGGGATATATACTGAAACAACTAGCTGGGGATATATACTGCTGGGGAAACAACTAGCTGGGGATATATACTGAAACAACTAGCTGGGGATATATACTGAAACAACTAGCTGGGGATATATACTTAAACAACTAGCTGGGGATATATACTGTAAACAACTAGCTGGGGATATATACTGAAACAACTAGCTGGGGATATATACTACTGAAACAACTAGCTGGGGATATATACTGAAACAACTAGCTGGGGATATATACTGAAACAACTAGCTGGGGATATATACTGAAACAACTAGCTGGGGATATATACTGAAACAACTAGCTGGGGATATATACTTAAACAACTAGCTGGGGATATATACTGAAACAACTAGCTGGGGATATATACTGAAACAACTAGCTGGGGATATATACTGAAACAACTAGCTGGGGATATATACTGAAACAACTAGCTGGGGATATATACTGAAACAACTAGCTGGGGATATATACTGCTGGGATATATACTGAAACAACTAGCTGGGGATATATACTTAAACAACTAGCTGGGGATATATACTTAAACAACTAGCTGGGGATATATACTGAAACAACTAGCTGGGGATATATACTTAAACAACTAGCTGGGGATATATACTGAAACAACTAGCTGGGGATATATACTGAAACAACTAGCTGGGGATATATACTGAAACAACTAGCTGGGGATATATACTTAAACAACTAGCTGGGGATATATACTTAAACAACTAGCTGGGGATATATACTGAAACAACTAGCTGGGGATATATACTGGGGAAACAACTAGCTGGGGATATATACTGAAACAACTAGCTGGGGATATATACTTAAACAACTAGCTGGGGATATATACTGAAACAACTAGCTGGGGATATATACTGAAACAACTAGCTGGGGATATATACTTAAACAACTAGCTGGGGATATATACTTAAACAACTAGCTGGGGATATATACTGAAACAACTAGCTGGGGATATATACTGAAACAACTAGCTGGGGATATATACTTAAACAACTAGCTGGGGATATATACTGAAACAACTAGCTGGGGATATATACTGGGGAAACAACTAGCTGGGGATATATACTGAAACAACTAGCTGGGGATATATACTGAAACAACTAGCTGGGGATATATACTGAAACAACTAGCTGGGGATATATACTGAAACAACTAGCTGGGGATATATACTGAAACAACTAGCTGGGGATATATACTGAAACAACTAGCTGGGGATATATACTGAAACAACTAGCTGGGGATATATACTGAAACAACTAGCTGGGGATATATACTTAAACAACTAGCTGGGGATATATACTGAAACAACTAGCTGGGGATATATACTGAAACAACTAGCTGGGGATATAACAACTAGCTGGGGATATATACTGAAACAACTAGCTGGGGATATATACTTAAACAACTAGCTGGGGATATATACTTAAACAACTAGCTGGGGATATATACTGAAACAACTAGCTGGGGGGATATATACTGAAACAACTAGCTGGGGATATATACTTAAACAACTAGCTGGGGATATATACTTAAACAACTAGCTGGGGATATATACTGAAACAACTAGCTGGGGATATATACTGAAACAACTAGCTGGGGATATATACTGAAACAACTAGCTGGGGATATATACTGAAACAACTAGCTGGGGATATACTGAAACAACTAGCTGGGGATATATACTTAAACAACTAGCTGGGGATATATACTGAAACAACTAGCTGGGGATATATACTGAAACAACTAGCTGGGGATATATACTGAAACAACTAGCTGGGGATATATACTGAAACAACTAGCTGGGGATATATACTGAAACAACTAGCTGGGGATATATACTGAAACAACTAGCTGGGGATATATACTGAAACAACTAGCTGGGGATATATACTGAAACAACTAGCTGGGGATATATACTTAAACAACTAGCTGGGGATATATACTTAAACAACTAGCTGGGGATATATACTTAAACAACTAGCTGGGGATATATACTGAAACAACTAGCTGGGGATATATACTGAAACAACTAGCTGGGGATATATACTAACTAGCTGGGGATATATACTTAAACAACTAGCTGGGGATATATACTTAAACAACTAGCTGGGGATATATACTGAAACAACTAGCTGGGGATATATACTGAAACAACTAGCTGGGGATATATACTTAAACAACTAGCTGGGGATATATACTTAAACAACTAGCTGGGGATATATACTGAAACAACTAGCTGGGGATATATACTGAAACAACTAGCTGGGGATATATACTGAAACAACTAGCTGGGGATATATACTGAAACAACCAGCTGGGGATATATACTGAAACAACTAGCTGGGGATATATACTTAAACAACTAGCTGGGGATATATACTGAAACAACTAGCTGGGGATATATACTGTAAACAACTAGCTGGGGATATATACTGAAACAACTAGCTGGGGATATATATATACTGAAACAACTAGCTGGGGATATATACTTAAACAACTAGCTGGGGATATATACTGAAACAACTAGCTGGGGATATATACTGTAAACAACTAGCTGGGGATATATACTGAAACAACTAGCTGGGGATATATACTGAAACAACTAGCTGGGGATATATACTGAAACAACTAGCTGGGGATATATACTGAAACAACTAGCTGGGGATATATACTGAAACAACTAGCTGGGGATATATACTGAACAACTAGCTGGGGATATATACTGAAACAACTAGCTGGGGATATATACTGAAACAACTAGCTGGGGATATATACTTAAACAACTAGCTGGGGATATATACTGAAACAACTAGCTGGGGATATATACTGAAACAACTAGCTGGGGATATATACTTAAACAACTAGCTGGGGATATATACTGGGGATATACTAAACAACTAGCTGGGGAAATACTTAAACAACTAGCTGGGGATATATACTAGCTGGGGATACAACTGAAACTGGGGATATATACTGAAACAACTAGCTGGGGATATATACTGAAACAACTAGCTGGGGATATATACTGAAACAACTAGCTGGGGATATATACTGTCTGGGACAACTAGCTGGGGATATATACTGAAACAACTAGCTGGGGATATATACTGAAACAACTAGCTGGGGATATATAAACTAGCTGGGGAAACTGTGACTAGCTGGGGATATATGAAACAACTAGCTGGGGAAACAACAACTAGCTGGGGATATATACTGAAACAACTAGCTGGGGATATATACTTAAACAACTAGCTGGGGATATATACTGAAACAACTAGCTGGGGATATATAGCTGGGGAAACAACTAGCTGGGGATATATACTGAAACAACTAGCTGGGGATATATACTTAAACAACTAGCTGGGGATATATACTTAAACAACTAGCTGGGGATATATACTGAAACAACTAGCTGGGGATATATACTGGTGGTTAGCTGGGGATATATACTTAAACAACTAGCTGGGGATATATACTTAAACAACTAGCTGGGGATATATACTGAAACAACTAGCTGGGGATATATACTTAGCTGGGGATATATACTGAACAACTAGCTGGGGATATATACTGCTGGGAACAACTAGCTGGGGATATATACTGAAACAACTAGCTGGGGATATACTACTAGCTGGGGATAACAACTAGCTGGGGGATATATACTGAAACAACTAGCTGGGGATATATACTGAAACAACTAGCTGGGGATATATACTGAAACAACTAGCTGGGGATATATACTGTAAACAACTAGCTGGGGATATATACTGAAACAACTAGCTGGGGATATATACTGAAACAACTAGCTGGGGATATATACTGAAACAACTAGCTGGGGATATATACTGAAACAACTAGCTGGGGATATATACTTAAACAACTAGCTGGGGATATATACTGAAACAACTAGCTGGGGATATATACTGTGACAACTAGCTGGGGATATATACTGAAACAACTAGCTGGGGATATATACTGCTGGGGATAACAACTAGCTGGGGATATATACTGTAAACAACTAGCTGGGGATATATACTGAAACAACTAGCTGGGGATATATACTGAAACAACTAGCTGGGGATATATACTGAAACAACTAGCTGGGGATATATACTTAAACAACTAGCTGGGGATATATAAATACTTATATACTGTGAACAACTAGCTGGGGATATATACTGAAACAACTAGCTGGGGATATATACTGATAACAAAACAACTAGCTGGGGATATACTAAACAACTAGCTGGGGATATACACTGAAACAACTAGCTGGGGATATATACTTAAACAACTAGCTGGGGATATATACTGAAACAACTAGCTGGGGATATATACTGAAACAACTAGCTGGGGATATATACTAAACAACTAGCTGGGGATATATACTGAAACAACTAGCTGGGGATATATACTGAAACAACTAGCTGGGGATATATACTGAAACAACTAGCTGGGGATATATACTGAAATGGTTAAACTAGCTGGGGATATATACTGAAACAACTAGCTGGGGATATATACTTAATATATACAAACAACTAGCTGGGGATATATACTGAAACAACTAGCTGGGGATATATACTGAAACAACTAGCTGGGGATATATACTGAAACAACTAGCTGGGGATATATACTTAAACAACTAGAAAAACAATATGTAGCTGGGGATATATACTGAAACAACTAGCTGGGGATATATACTTAAACAACTAGCTGGGGATATATACTTAAACAACTAGCTGGGGATATATACTGGTTAGCTGGGGATATATACTTAAACAACTAGCTGGGGATATATACTTAAACAACTAGCTGGGGATATATACTGAAACAACTAGCTGGGGATATATACTGAAACAACTAGCTGGGGATATATACTGAAACAACTAGCTGGGGATATATACTGAAACAACTAGCTGGGGATATATACTGAAA
>NW_026287185.1:0-46039 GCF_023373465.1 Oncorhynchus keta | reverse complement strand
TGTACTGTATTTACAGACCAGAGGTGTTTATAATGTACTGTATTTACAGACCAGAGGTTTATAATTTACTGTTTATAATTTTTATAATGGACCAGAGGTGTTTATAATGTACTGTATTTACAGACCAGAGGTGTTTATAATGTACTGTATTTACAGACCAGAGTGTTTATCATGTACTGTATTTACAGACCAGAGGTGTTTATAATGTACTGTATTTACAGACCAGAGGTGTTTATAATGTACTGTATTTACAGACCAGAGGTGTTATAATGTACTGTATTTACAGACCAGAGGTGTTTATAATGTACTGTATTTACAGACCAGAGGTGTTTATAATGTACTGTATTTTACAGACCAGAGGTGTTTATAATGTACTGTAGTTACAGACCAGAGGTGTTTATAATGTACTGTATTTACAGACCAGAGGTGTTTATAATGTACTGTATTTACAGACCAGAGGTGTTTATAATGTACTGTATTTACAGACCAGAGGTGTTTATAATGTACTGTATTGACAGACCAGAGGTGTTTATAATGTACTGTATTGACAGACCAGAGGTGTTTATAATGTACTGTATTTACAGACCAGAGGTGTTTATAATGTACTGTATTTACAGACCAGAGGTGTTTATAATGTACTGTATTTACAGACCAGAGGTGTTTATAATGTACTGTATTTACAGACCAGAGGTGTTTATAATGTACTGTATTTACAGACCAGAGGTGTTTATAATGTACTGTATTTATAATGTACAGACCAGAGGTGTTTATAATGTACTGTATTTACAGACCAGAGGTGTTTATAATGTACTGTATTTACAGACCAGAGGTGTTTATAATGTACTGTATTTACAGACCAGAGGTGTTTATAATGTACTGTATTTACAGACCAGAGGTGTTTATAATGTACTGTATTTACAGACCAGAGGTGTTTATAATGTACTGTATTTACAGACCAGAGGTGTTTATAATGTACTGTATTTACAGACCAGAGGTGTTTATAATGTACTGTATTTACAGACCAGAGGTGTTTATAATGTACTGTATTTACAGACCAGAGGTGTTTATAATGTACTGTATTTACAGACCAGAGGTGTTTATAATGTACTGTATTTACAGACCAGAGGTGTTTATAATGTACTGTATTTACAGACTGTATTTACAGACCAGAGGTGTTTATAATGTACTGTATTGTACAGACCAGAGGTACTGTATTTACAGACAGAGGTGTTTATAATGTACTGTATTTACAGACCAGAGGTGTTTATAATGTACTGTATTTACAGACCAGAGGTGTTTATAATGTACTGTATTTACAGACCAGAGGTGTTTATAATGTACTGTATTTACAGACCAGAGGTGTTTATAATGTACTGTATTTACAGACCAGAGGTGTTTATAATGTACTGTATTTACAGACCAGAGGTGTTTATAATGTACTGTATTTACAGACCAGAGGTGTTTATAATGTACTGTATTTACAGACCAGAGGTGTTTATTTTACAGACCAGAGGTGTATAATGTACTGTATTTACAGACCAGAGGTGTTTATAATGTACTGTATTTACAGACCAGAGGTGTTTATAATGTACTGTATTTACAGACCAGAGGTGTTTATAATGTACTGTATTTACAGACCAGAGGTGTTTATAATGTACTGTATTTACAGACCAGAGGTGTTTATAATGTACTGTATTTACAGACCAGAGGTGTTTATAATGTACTGTATTTACAGAGGAGGTGTTTATAATGTACTGTATTTTACAGACCAGGTGTTTATAATGTACTGTATTTACAGACCAGAGGTGTTTATAATGTACTGTATTTACAGACCAGAGGTGTTTATAATGACCAGAGGTACTGTATTTACAGACCAGAGGTGTTTATAATGTACTGTATTTACAGACCAGAGGTGTTTATAATGTACTGTATTTACAGACCAGAGGTGTTTATAATGTACTGTATTTACAGACCAGAGGTGTTTATAATGTACTGTATTTACAGACCAGAGGTGTTTATAATGTACTGTATTTACAGACCAGAGGTGTTTATAATGTACTGTATTTACAGACCAGAGGTGTTTATAATGTACTGTATTTACAGACCAGAGGTGTTTATAATGTTGTATTTACAGACCAGAGGTGTTTATAATGTACTGTATTTACAGACCAGAGGTGTTTATAATGTACTGTATTTACAGACCAGAGGTGTTTATAATGTACTGTATTTACAGACCAGAGGTGTTTATAATGTACTGTATTTACAGACCAGAGGTGTTTATAATGTACTGTATTTACAGACCAGAGGTGTTTATAATGTACTGTATTTACAGACCAGAGGTGTTTATAATGTACTGTATTTACAGACCAGAGGTACTGTATTTATATAATGTACTGTATTTACAGACCAGAGGTGTTTATAATGTACTGTATTTACAGACCAGAGGTGTTTATAATGTACTGTATTTACAGACCAGAGGTGTTTATAATGTACTGTATTTACAGACCAGATAATGTACTGTGTTTATAATGTACTGTATTTACAGACCAGAGGTGTTTATAATGTACTGTATTTACAGACCAGAGGTGTTTATAATGTACTGTATTTACAGACAGACCAGACCAGAGTGTTTATAATGTACTGTATTTACAGACCAGACCAGAGGTGTTTATAATGTACTGTATTTACAGACCAGAGGTGTTTATAAGACCAGAGGTACCAGAGGTGTTTATAATGTACCAGAGGTGTTTATAATGTACTGTATTTACAGACCAGAGGTGTTTATAATGTACTGTATTTACAGACCAGAGGTGTTTATAATGTACTGTATTTACAGACCAGAGGTGTTTATAATGTACTGTATTTACAGACCAGAGGTGTTTATAATGTACTGTATTTACAGACCAGAGGTGTTTATAATGTACTGTATTTACAGACCAGAGGTGTTTATAATGTACTGTATTTACAGACCAGACCAGGGTGTTTATAATGTACTGTATTTACAGACCAGAGGTGTTTATAATGTACTGTATTTACAGACCAGAGGTGTTTATAATGTACTGTATTTACAGACCAGAGGTGTTTATAATGTACTGTATTTACAGACCAGAGGTGTTTATAATGTACTGTATTTACAGACCAGAGGTGTTTATAATGTACTGTATTTACAGACCAGAGGTGTTTATAATGTACTGTATTTACAGACCAGAGGTGTTTATAATGTACTGTATTTACAGACCAGAGGTGTTTATAATGTACTGTATTTACAGACCAGACTGTATTTACAGACCAGAGGTGTTTATAATGTACTGTATTTACAGACCAGAGGTGTTTATAATGTACTGTATTTACAGACCAGAGGTGTTTATAATGTACTGTATTTACAGACCAGAGGTGTTTACAGACCAGAGGTAATAATGTACTGTATTTATAATGTACTGTATTTACAGACCAGAGGTGTTTATAATGTACTGTATTTACAGACCAGAGGTGTTTATAATGTACTGTATTTACAGACCAGAGGTGTTTATAATGTACTGTATTTACAGACCAGAGGTGTTTATAATGTACTGTATTTACAGACCAGAGGTGTTTATAATGTACTGTATTTACAGACCAGAGGTGTTTATAATGTACTGTATTTACAGACCAGAGGTGTTTATAATGTACTGTATTTACAGACCAGAGGTGTTTATAATGTACTGTATTTACAGACCAGAGGTGTTTATAATGTACTGTATTGACAGACCAGAGGTGTTTATAATGTACAGCAACACATCAGGTGAAGCAGGTCTTGTTTATTTACAGCAACACAGCAGGTCTTGTTTATTTACAGCAACAGACAGCAGGTCTTTATAATGTTGTATTTACACATCAGACAAGCAGGTCTTGTTTATTTACAGCAACACAGCAGGTCTTGATAGCAGACACTATACATCTTCAATCAGAGATTAAACTGAATAACAGAGAAAACAATAAAATACTGATCTGCCCAGACATGAAGAGAGGAGAGTTCAAGACCCAGATATGAAGGGAAGGAGAGTTCAAGACCCAGACATGAAGGGAAGGAGAGTTCAAGACCCAGACATGAAGGGGAGTTCAAGACCCAGATATGAAGGGAAGGAGAGTTCAAGACCCAGATATGAAGGGAAGGAGAGTTCAAGACCCAGATATGAAGGGAAGGAGAGTTCAAGACCCAGATATGAAGGGAAGGAGTTCAAGACCAGATAAGAAGGGAGTTCAAGACCCAGACATGAAGGGAAGGAGAGTTCAAGACCCAGATATGAAGGGAAGGAGAGTTCAAGACCCAGATATGAAGGGAAGGAGAGTTCAAGACCCAGATATGAAGGGAAGGAGAGTTCAAGGTCCAGACATGAAGGGAGGATATGAAGGAGAAGGAGAGTTCAAGACCCAGACATGAAGGGAAGGAGAGTTCAAGGTCCAGACATGAAGGAGGAGAGTTCAAGACCCAGATATGAAGGGAAGGAGTTCAAGGTCCAGACATGAAGAGAGGAGAGTTCAAGACCCAGATATGAAGGGAAGGAGAGTTCAAGACCCAGATATGAAGGGAAGGAGAGTTCAAGACCCAGATATGAAGGGAAGGAGAGTTCAAGACCCAGATATGAAGGGAAGGAGAGTTCAAGACCCAGATATGAAGGGAGGGAGAGTTCAAGACCCAGATATGAAGGGGAGTTCATGGTCCAGATATGAAGGGGAGTTCAAGGTCCAGACATGAAGAGAGGAGAGTTCAAGACCCAGATATGAAGGGAAGGAGAGTTCAAGACCCAGATATGAAGGGAAGGAGAGTTCAAGACCCAGATATGAAGGGAAGGAGAGTTCAAGACCCAGATATGAAGGGAGGGAGAGTTCAAGACCCAGATATGAAGGGGAGTTCATGGTCCAGATATGAAGGGGAGTTCAAGGTCCAGACATGAAGAGAAGGAGAGTTCAAGACCCAGATATGAAGGGAAGGAGAGTTCAAGACCCAGACATGAAGGGAAGGAGAGTTCAAGGCCCAGATATGAAGGGAAGGAGAGTTCAAGACCCAGACATGAAGGGAAGGAGAGTTCAAGGCCCAGACATGAAGAGAAGGAGAGTTCAAGACCCAGATATGAAGGGAAGGAGTTCAAGACCCAGACATGAAGGGAAGGAGAGTTCAAGACCCAGATATGAAGGGAAGGAGAGTTCAAGACCCAGACATGAAGGGAAGGAGAGTTCAAGACCCAGACATGAAGAGAAGGAGAGTTCAAGACCCAGACATGAAGGGAAGGAGAGTTCAAGACCCAGATATGAAGGGAAGGAGAGTTCAAGACCCAGATATGAAGGGAAGGAGAGTTCAAGACCCAGACATGAAGGGAAGGAGAGTTCAAGACCCAGATATGAAGGGAAGGAGAGTTCAAGACCCAGACATGAAGGGAAGGAGAGTTCAAGACCCAGACATGAAGGGAAGGAGAGTTCAAGGCCCAGACATGAAGAGAAGGAGAGTTCAAGACCCAGACATGAAGGGAAGGAGAGTTCAAGACCCAGATATGAAGGGGAGAGTTCAAGACCCAGATATGAAGGAGAGTTCAAGACCCAGACATGAAGGGAAGGAGAGTTCAAGGCCCAGATATGAAGGGAAGGAGGGAAGAGTTCAAGACCCAGATATGAAGGGAAGGAGAGTTCAAGACCCAGACATGAAGGGGAGTTCAAGACCCAGATATGAAGGGAAGGAGAGTTCAAGACCCAGATATGAAGGGAAGGAGAGTTCAAGACCCAGATATGAAGGGAAGGAGAGTTCAAGACCCAGACATGAAGGGGAGTTCAAGACCCAGACATGAAGGGAAGGAGAGTTCAAGACCCAGACATGAAGGGAAGGAGAGTTCAAGACCCAGACATGAAGGGAAGGAGAGTTCAAGGCCCAGACATGAAGGGAAGGAGAGTTCAAGACCCAGACATGAAGGGAAGGAGAGTTCAAGACCCAGACATGAAGGGAAGGAGAGTTCAAGGCCCAGACATGAAGGGAAGGAGAGTTCAAGACCCAGATATGAAGGGGGAGTTCAAGGCCCAGACATGAAGGGAAGGAGAGTTCAAGACCCAGATATGAAGGGAAGGAGAGTTCCCAGAAAGGGAAGGAGAGTTCCCCAGATATGAAGGGAAGGAGAGTTCAAGGCCCAGACATGAAGGGAAGGAGAGTTCAAGACCCAGATATGAAGGGGAAGGAGAGTTCAAGACCCAGACATGAAGGGAAGGAGAGTTCAAGACCCAGATATGAAGGGAAGGAGAGTTCAAGACCCAGATATGAAGGGAGGAGTTCAAGGCCCAGACATGAAGAGAAGGAGAGTTCAAGACCCAGATATGAAGGGAAGGAGAGTTCAAGACCCAGATATGAAGGGAAGGGGAGTTCAAGACCCAGACATGAAGGGAAGGAGAGTTCAAGACCCAGATATGAAGGGAGGGAGAGTTCAAGACCCAGACATGAAGGGAAGGAGAGTTCAAGACCCAGACATGAAGGGAAGGAGAGTTCAAGGCCCAGACATGAAGAGAAGGAGAGTTCAAGACCCAGACATGAAGGGAAGGAGAGTTCAAGACCCAGACATGAAGGGAAGGAGAGTTCAAGGCCCAGACATGAAGAGAAGGAGAGTTCAAGACCCAGACATGAAGGGAAGGAGAGTTCAAGGCCCAGACATGAAGGGGAGTTCAAGACCCAGACATGAAGGGGAGTTCAAGACCCAGATATGAAGGGAAGGAGAGTTCAAGGCCCAGACATGAAGAGAAGGAGAGTTCAAGACCCAGATATGAAGGGAAGGGGAGTTCAAGGCCCAGACATGAAGGGAAGGAGAGTTCAAGACCCAGATATGAAGGGGAGTTCAAGGCCCAGACATGAAGGGAAGGAGAGTTCAAGACCCATATATGAAGGGAAGGAGACGACTGTAACCTCTGTAAAGAGGACAGTAACCTCCGTAAAGAGGACAGTAACCTCTGTAAAGAGGAAAGGTATCTCCATAAAGAGGACAGTAGTCTCCGTAAAGAGGAAAGGTCACTCCGTAAAGAGGACAGTAACCCCCGTAAAGAGGACAGTAGACTCTGTAAAGAGGACAGTAACCTCTGTAAAGAGGACAGTAACCTCCGTAAAGAGGACAGTAACCTCTGTAAAGAGGACAGTAACCTCCGTAAAGAGGACAGTAACCTCTGTAAAGAGGACAGTAACCTCCGTAAAGAGGAAAGGTATCTCCATAAAGAGGACAGTAGTCTCCGTAAAGAGGAAAGGTCACTCCGTAAAGACGACTGTAACCTCTGTAAAGAGGACAGTAACCTCCGTAAAGAGGAAAGGTATCTCCATAAAGAGGACAGTAGTCTCCGTAAAGAGGAAAGGTCACTCCGTAAAGACGACTGTAACCTCTGTAAAGAGGACAGTAACCTCCGTAAAGAGGACAGTAACCTCTGTAAAGAGGAAAGGTATCTCCATAAAGAGGACAGTAGTCTCCGTAAAGAGGAAAGGTCACTCCGTAAAGAGGACAGTAACCTCTGTAAAGAGAAAAGGTATCTCCGTAAAGAGGACTGTAACCTCCGTAAAGAGGACAGTAACCATCAAGGGTAAATTACCTTCAAGAGTTAAGTGTAATGCGCTTCTCGACAATGCCTTTGTTGAGGGAGGGGCTGGGTGGGGAGGGGCTTGGCTGGGTGGGGAGGGGCTTGGCGGGGTGGGGAGGGGCTTGGCTGGGTGGGGAGTGGCTTGGCTGGGTGGGGAGGGGCTTGGCTGGGTGGGGAGGGGTTTGGCGGGGTGGGGAGGGGCTGGGTGGGGAGGGAGGGGCTTGGCTGGGTGGGGAGGGGCTTGGCTGGGTGGGGAGAGGTTTGGCTGGGTGGGGAGGGGCTGGGTGGGGAGGGGATTGGCGGGGTGGGGAGGGGCTTGTTCTCTGAGTGAGTGGCCGGGATTCAATCAAAGAACACACATCCCCATCTCTCCATCCCCCTGCAGTGTCTCAGACTGCTTCCGTAGAGCATGGTAGTATTAAGCTGCCTCTCCAGATCGTGTCTTCGTCTCCTTCCTTGATGCTCGGTACAGTTTGATACTGAGACTGGGCAGATCGTACAGTTCATCCAGATGGAACCTGGTCTGGAACCGTTCTACGAACTGGTTCTCTGTCCAGACGGAACCTCATGGCCCAGAGGATCTCTGTCCCGTCCTGACACAGGTGATCGAAGGTGTCCAAGAGTTCCGCCAGGTAGGGGTGGCAGTACACCACATCGGCAGCGAACACATAGTCGTAGTGACAGGCGGCCCGAGGGAAGTGTTGTTCCAGCTCCTTCCCCCAGGACAGCTCAGTGACACGAGGAGCGTGTCTACAGGAACCCCTGGTGTTACGCAGGACGTTATACTGCAGGTTACTCAGCACCTCCGGCAGGTCTGTGGACGTCACTTTGGCACCTAGGGAAAAAAACACCAGTTACCAAACAGGAAGGAGATGTCTGTCCTCTGAAAGGGCGGTTTCACCGGACCGGCGGTTTCACCGGACCGGACGTGCTACCTGTCCCAGACCTGCTGTCAGGGCGGTTACCAAAGACCTGCTGTCAGGAAAACAGGAAGGAGATGTCTGTCCTCTGGAGAGGGCGGTGTGACGGACGTTACCTGTCCCAGACCTGCTGTCAGTTACCAAACAGGAAGGAGATGTCTGTGCTACCTGTCCCAGACCTGCTGTCAGTTACCAAACAGGAAGGAGATGTCTGTCCTCTGGAGAGGGCGGTGTGACCGGACGTGCTACCTGTCCCAGACCTGCTGTCAGTTACCAAACAGGAAGGAGATGTCTGTCCTCTGGAGAGGGCGGTGTGACCGGACGTGCTACCTGTCCCAGACCTGCTGTCAGTTACCAAACAGGAAGGAGATGTCTGTCCTCTGGAGAGGGCGGTGTGACCGGACGTGCTACCTGTCCCAGACCTGCTGTCAGTTACCAAACAGGAAGGAGATGTCTGTCCTCTGGAGAGGGCGGTGTGACCGGACGTGCTACCTGTCCCAGACCTGCTGTCAGTTACCAAACAGGAAGGAGATGTCTGTCCTCTGAAGAGGGGGCGGTGTGACCGGACGTGTGTGACCGGACGTGCTACCTGTCCCAGACCTGCTGTCAGTTACCAAACAGGAAGGAGATGTCTGTCCTCTGGAGAGGGCGGTGTGACCGGACGTGCTACCTGTCCCAGACCTGCTGTCAGTTACCAAACAGGAAGGAGATGTCTGTCCTCTGGAGAGGGCGGTGTGACCGGACGTGCTACCTGTCCCAGACCTGCTGTCAGTTACCAAACAGGAAGGAGATGTCTGTCCTCTGAAGAGGGCGGTGTGACCGGACGTGCTACCTGTCCCAGACCTGCTGTCAGTTACCAAACAGGAAGGAGATGTCTGTCCTCTGGAGAGGGCGGTGTGACCGGACGTGCTACCTGTCCCAGACCTGCTGTCAGTTACCAAACAGGAAGGAGATGTCTGTCCTCTGGAGAGGGCGGTGTGACCGGACGTGCTACCTGTCCCAGACCTGCTGTCAGTTACCAAACAGGAAGGAGATGTCTGTCCTCTGGAGAGGGCGGTGTGACCGGACGTGCTACCTGTCCCAGACCTGCTGTCAGTTACCAAACAGGAAGGAGATGTCTGTCCTCTGAAGAGGGCGGTGTGACCGGACGTGCTACCTGTCCCAGACCTGCTGTCAGTTACCAAACAGGAAGGAGATGTCTGTCCTCTGGAGAGGGCGGTGTGACCGGACGTGCTACCTGTCCCAGACCTGCTGTCAGTTACCAAACAGGAAGGAGATGTCTGTCCTCTGGAGAGGGCGGTGTGACCGGACGTGCTACCTGTCCCAGACCTGCTGTCAGTTACCAAACAGGAAGGAGATGTCTGTCCTCTGAAGAGGGCGGTGTGACCGGACGTGCTACCTGTCCCAGACCTGCTGTCAGTTACCAAACAGGAAGGAGATGTCTGTCCTCTGGAGAGGGCGGTGTGACCGGACGTGCTACCTGTCCCAGACCTGCTGTCAGTTACCAAACAGGAAGGAGATGTCTGTCCTCTGGAGGGCGGTGTGACCGGACGTGCTACCTGTCCCAGACCTGCTCTTACCAAACAGGAAGGAGATGTCCCTCTGAAGAGGGCGGTGTGACCGGACGTGCTACCTGTCCCAGACCTGCTGTCAGTTACCAAACAGGAAGGAGATGTCTGTCCTCTGGAGAGGGCGGTGTGACCGGACGTGCTACCTGTCCCAGACCTGCTGTCAGTTACCAAACAGGAAGGAGATGTCTGTCCTCTGGAGAGTCTGTCCTCTGGAGAGGGCGGTGTGACCGGACGTGCTACCTGTCCCAGACCTGCTGTCAGTTACCAAACAGGAAGGAGATGTCTGTCCTCTGGAGAGGGCGGTGTGACCGGACGTGCTACCTGTCCCAGACCTGCTGTCAGTTACCAAACAGGAAGGAGATGTCTGTCCTCTGGAGAGGGCGGTGTGACCGGACGTGCTACCTGTCCCAGACCTGCTGTCAGTTACCAAACAGGAAGGAGATGTCTGTCCTCTGGAGAGGGCGGTGTGACCGGACGTGCTACCTGTCCCAGACCTGCTGTCAGTTACCAAACAGGAAGGAGATGTCTGTCCTCTGGAGAGGGCGGTGTGACCGGACGTGCTACCTGTCCCAGACCTGCTGTCAGTTACCAAACAGGAAGGAGATGTCTGTCCTCTGGAGAGGGCGGTGTGACCGGACGTGCTACCTGTCCCAGACCTGCTGTCAGTTACCAAACAGGAAGGAGATGTCTGTCCTCTGGAGAGGGCGGTGTGACCGGACGTGCTACCTGTCCCAGACCTGCTGTCAGTTACCAAACAGGAAGGAGATGTCTGTCCTCTGGAGAGGGCGGTGTGACCGGACGTGCTACCTGTCCCAGACCTGCTGTCAGTTACCAAACAGGAAGGAGATGTCTGTCCTCTGATAATTCCAGGGCGGTGTGACCGGACGTGCTACCTGTCCCAGACCTGCTGTCAGTTACCAAACAGGAAGGAGATGTCTGTCCTCTGGAGAGGGCGGTGTGACCGGACGTGCTACCTGTCCCAGACCTGCTGTCAGTTACCAAACAGGAAGGAGATGTCTGTCCTGTGGGACGGACAGCTGGAGAGGGCGGTGTCTGTCCGGGACGTGCTACCTGTCCCAGACCTGCTGTCAGTTACCAAACAGGAAGGAGATGTCTGTCCTCTGGAGAGGGCGGTGTGACCGGACGTGCTACCTGTCCCAGACCTGCTGTCAGTTACCAAACAGGAAGGAGATGTCTGTCCTCTGGAGAGGGCGGTGTGACCGGACGTGCTACCTGTCCCAGACCTGCTGTCAGTTACCAAACAGGAAGGAGATGTCTGTCCTCTGGAGAGGGCGGTGTGACCGGACGTGCTACCTGTCCCAGACCTGCTGTCAGTTACCAAACAGGAAGGAGATGTCTGTCCTCTGGAGGGCGGTGTGACCGGACGTGCTACCTGTCCCAGACCTGCTGTCAGTTACCAAACAGGAAGGAGATGTCTGTCCTCTGGAGAGGGCGGTGTGACCGGACGTGCTACCTGTCCCAGACCTGCTGTCAGTTACCAAACAGGAAGGAGATGTCTGTCCTCTGGAGAGGGCGGTGTGACCGGACGTGCTACCTGTCCCAGACCTGCTGTCAGTTACCAAACAGGAAGGAGATGTCTGTCCTCTGAGAGAGGGGTGTCTGTCCTGTCCCAGACCTGCTGTCAGTTACCAAACAGGAAGGAGATGTCTGTCCTCTGGAGCTCAGAGCGGTGTGACCGGACGTGCTACCTGTCCCAGACCTGCTGTCAGTTACCAAACAGGAAGGAGATGTCTGTCCTCTGGAGAGGGCGGTGTGACCGGACGTGCTACCTGTCCCAGACCTGCTGTCAGTGTACCAAAGACAGGAAGGAGATGTCTGTCCTCTGGAGAGGGCGGTGTGACCGGACGTGCTACCTGTCCCAGACCTGCTGTCAGTTACCAAACAGGAAGGAGATGTCTGTCCTCTGGAGAGGGCTGGTGGACCGTGACGTGCTACCTGTCCCAGACCTGCTGTCAGTTACCAAACAGGAAGGAGATGTCTGTCCTCTGAGAGGGCGGGGTGTCCTGCTGTCAGACCTGCTGTCAGTTACCAAACAGGAAGGAGATGTCTGTCCTCTGGAGAGGGAGGGTGTGACCCCCAGGACAGTGCTACCTGTCCCAGACCTGCTGTCAGTTACCAAACAGGAAGGAGATGTCTGTCCTCTGGAGAGGGCAGTGTGACCGGAGGTGCTACTGTCCCAGACCTGCTGTCAGTTACCAAACAGGAAGGAGATGTCTGTCCTCTGGAGAGGGCGGTGATGAGGAGGTGTGCTGGGACCCCCCAGACCTGCTGTCAGTGTCTACCAAACAGGAAGGAGGGTCTGGGACCCCCAGGAGTGAGCTCAGGACAGCTCAGTGATACGAGGAGGGTGTCTGGGACCCCCAGACCTGCTGTTTTCAACAGCTCTGAGAGACAGCAGGAGCGGTCTGAGATCCTCTCAATCGGCTATCAAAAGCCAACTGACATTTACTCCTGAGGTGCTGACCTGTTGCACCCCCAGACAGCTCAGTGACAACTGTCACTGTGATGATTATTATTTGACCCTGCTGGTCATCCCAGGACAGCTAGTGAAGGATTTGAACATCTTGGACATGTTCTGTTGAATCTCCCCCACCCAGTGGTACGAGGAGGTCAGCCAGAAGAGGAGGGTGTCTGGGACCCCCAGGACAGCAGCCTGGTTCCTCTCTAGGTGTCTGGGGACCCCCCAAACAGGAAGGAGATGTCTCAGTCCTAGGAGGAGGGTTCCCCCCAGGACAGCTCAGTCTGGGACCCCCAGGACAGCCAGAAGGGTGTCTGGGACCCCCTGCTGGCTTACAAACGAGGAGGGATGTCTGGCCTGGTTCCCCCAGGACAGCTGTGACACCCCCCAGGACAGCCTTTCAGTGGGAGGGTGTCTGTCCTCTGAACGAGGAGGGTGTCACCCCCAGGACAGCTCAGTGATACGAGGAGGGTGTGCTACAGCTTTTGACCTGATTGCTGTTTTGAAACAGGAAGGGTTTTAGGTCTGGGACCCCAGGACAGCTGTCTGGGACCCCCAGGACAGCTCAGTGATACGAGGAGGGTGTCTGGGACCCCAGGACAGCTCATACAGGAGGGTGTCTGAGACCCCCATCAGCTCAGTGATACGAGGGTGTCTGGGACCCCCAAAGCTACAGGAGGGTGTCTGGGTGTCTGTCTGGACCCCCAGGACAGCTCAGTGATTGTCTGGGGATTGAGGACAGCTCAGTGATACGAGGGGGTGTGAAAAGGGGGTGTCTGGGACCCCCAGGACAGCTCAGTGATACAAGGAGGGTGTCTGGGACCCCCAGGACAGCTCAGTGATACGAGGAGGGTGTCTGGGACCCCCAGGACAGCTCAGTGGACCCCAGGACAGCTCAGTGATACGAGGAGGGTGTCTGGGACCCCCCCAGGACAGCTCAGTGATACGAGGAGGGTGTCTGGGACCCCCAGGACAGCTCAGTGATACGAGGAGGGTGTCTGGGACCCCCAGGACAGCTCAGTGATACGAGGAGGGTGTCTGGGACCCCCAGGACAGCTCAGTGATACGAGGAGGGTGTCTGGGACCCCCAGGACAGCTCAGTGATACGAGGAGGGTGTCTGGGACCCCCAGGACAGCTCAGTGATACGAGGAGGGTGTCTGGGACCCCCAGGACAGCTCAGTGATACGAGGAGGGTGTCTGGGACCCCCAGGACAGCTCAGTCAGTGATACGAGGAGGGTGTCTGGGACCCCCAGGACAGGAGGGTGTCTGGGACCCCCAGGACAGCTCAGTGATACGAGGAGGGTGTCTGGGACCCCCAGGACAGCTCAGGATACGAGGAGGGTGTCTGGGACCCCCAGGACAGCTCAGTGATACGAGGAGGGTGTCTGGGACCCCCAGGACAGCTCAGTGATACGAGGAGGGTGTCTGGGACCCCCAGGACAGCTCAGTGATACGAGGAGGGTGTCTGGGACCCCCAGGACAGCTCAGTGATACGAGGAGGGTGTCTGGGACCCCCAGGACAGCTCAGTGATACGAGGAGGGTGTCTGGGACCCCCAGGACAGCTCAGTGATACGAGGAGGGTGTCTGGGACCCCCAGGACAGCTCAGTGATACGAGGAGGGTGTCTGGGACCCCCAGGACAGCTCAGTGATACGAGGAGGGTGGGACCCCCAGGACAGCTCAGTGATACTGTCTGGGACCCCCAGGACAGCTCAGTGATACGAGGAGGGTGTCTGGGACCCCCAGGACAGCTCAGTGATACGGAGGAGGCTCAGTGTCTGGGACCCCCAGGACAGCTCAGTGATACGAGGAGGGTGTCTGGGACCCCCAGGACAGCTCAGTGATACGAGGAGGGTGTCTGGGACCCCCAGGACAGCTCAGTGATACGAGGAGGGTGTCTGGGACCCCCAGGACAGCTCAGTGATACGACTGGGACCCCCAGGAGGGTGTCTGGGACCCCCAGGACAGCTCAGTGATACGAGGAGGGTGTCTGGGGACCCCCAGGACAGCTCAGTGATACGAGGAGGGTGTCTGGGGACCCCCAGGACAGCTCAGTGATACGAGGAGGGTGTCTGGGACGAGGAGGGTGTCTGGGACCCCCAGGACAGCTCAGTGATACTGGGAGGAGGGTGTCTGGGACCCCCAGGACAGCTCAGTGATACGAGGAGGGTGTCTGGGAGGACAGGGTGTCTGGGACCCCCAGGACAGCTCAGTGATACGAGGAGGGTGTCTGGGACCCCCAGGACAGCTCAGTGATACGAGGAGGGTGGACCCCCAGGACAGCTCTGATACGGGACCCCCAGGACAGCTCAGTGATACGAGGAGGGTGTCTGGGAGTGATACCCCCAGGACAGAGGACAGCTCAGTGATACGAGGGGTGTCTGGGACCCCCAGGACAGCTCAGTGATACGAGGTGAGGGGGTGTCTGGGACCCCCAGGACAGCTCAGTGATACGAGGAGGGTGTCTGGGACCCCCAGGACAGCTCAGTGATACGAGGAGGGTGTCTGGGACCCCCAGGACAGCTCAGTGATACGAGGAGGGTGTCTGGGACCCCCAGGACAGCTCAGTGATACGAGGAGGGTGTCTGGGACCCCCAGGACAGCTCAGTGTGTGTCTGGGACCCCCAGGACAGCTCAGTGATACGAGGAGGGTGTCTGGGACCCCCAGGACAGCTCCTGGGACCCCCAGGACAGCTCAGTGATACGAGGAGGGTGTCTGGGACCCCCAGGACAGCTCAGTGATACGAGGAGGGTGTCTGGGACCCCCAGGACAGCTCAGTGACAGCTCCCCCAGGACAGCTCAGTGATACGAGGTGAGGGTGTCTGGGACCCCCAGGACAGCTCAGTGATACGAGGAGGGTGTCTGGGACCCCCAGGACAGCTCAGTGATACGAGGAGGGTGTCTGGGACCCCCAGGACAGCTCAGTGATACGAGGAGGGTGTCTGGGACCCCCAGGACAGCTCAGTGTGTCTGGGACCCCCAGGACAGCTCAGTGATACGAGGAGGGTGTCTGGGACCCCCAGGACAGCTCAGTGATACGAGGAGGGTGTCTGGGACCCCCAGGACAGCTCAGTGACAGCTGGGACCCCCAGGACAGCTCAGTGATACGAGGAGGGTGTCTGGGACCCCCAGGACAGCTCAGTGATACGAGGAGGGTGTCTGGGACCCCCAGGACAGCTCAGTGATACGAGGAGGGTGTCTGGGACCCCCAGGACAGCTCAGTGATACGAGGAGGGTGTCTGGGACCCCCAGGACAGCTCAGTGATACCCCCCCAGGACAGCTCAGTGATACGAGGAGGGTGTCTGGGAGGGTGTCTGGGACCCCCAGGACAGCTCAGTGATACGAGGAGGGTGTCTGGGACCCCCAGGACAGCTCAGTGATACGAGGAGGGTGTCTGGGACCCCCAGGACAGCTCAGTGATACGAGGAGGGTGTCTGGGACCCCCAGGACAGCTCAGTGATACGAGGAGGGTGTCTGGGACCCCCAGGACAGCTCAGTGATACGAGGAGGGTGTCTGGGACCCCCAGGACAGCTCAGTGATACGAGGAGGGTGTCTGGGACCCCCAGGACAGCTCAGTGATACGAGCTCAGAGGGTGTCTGGGACCCCCCCCCAGGACAGCTCAGTGATACGAGGAGGGTGTCTGGGACCCCCAGGACAGCTCAGTGATACGAGGAGGGTGTCTGGGACCCCCAGGACAGCTCAGTGATACGAGGAGGGTGTCTGGGACCCCCAGGACAGCTCAGTGATACGAGGAGGGTGTCTGGGACCCCCAGGACAGCTCAGTGATACGCTAGGAGGAGGGACCCCCAGGCTCAGTGTCTGGGACCCCCAGGACAGCTCAGTGATACGAGGAGGGTGTCTGGGACCCCCAGGACAGCTCAGTGATACGAGGAGGGGGTGTCTGGGACCCCCAGGACAGCTCAGTGATACGGGAGGGTGTCTGGGACCCCCAGGACAGCTCAGTGATACGAGGAGGGTGTCTGGGACCCCCCAGGACAGCTCAGTGATACGATGAGGGTGTCTGGGACCCCCCAGGACAGCTCAGTGATACGAGGAGGGTGTCTGGGACCCCCCAGGACAGGTCAGTGGTACGAGGAGGGTGTCTGGGACCCCCCAGGACAGCTCAGTGATACAAGGAGGGTGTCTGGGACCCCCCAGGACAGCTCAGTGATACGGGGAGGGTGTCTGGGACCACCCATGAGACTTTGTAAATACAAGATTGTCTCACCTAGAAGGCTTGTAACTATGGAGACCAGACCGGTCCCGGCGCCCAGCTCGATGACGTTCTTGTCCAGCAGGTTGTACGTGTCACGGTGCGTATCCAGGAAGTAACACAGCACTATGGCCTGATGGGAAATAAACACAATGCAATGTGAACTAACAGGACATTATGAAAATTAAGTTGATGGATGAAGATGTACATGGTGAGGAAAAAAGTGGAATTTAAAAGTAATGATTGTGATGAAGATTAGTGGTAGGGTAGTGTTAGTGAGGATGATGAAGGTGAGTGGTAGTGAGGATGATGAAGGTGAGCGGTAGGGTAGTGTTAGTGAGGATGATGAAGGTGAGTGGTAGTGAGGATGATGAAGGTGAGCGGTAGGGTAGTGTTAGTGAGGATGATGAAGGTGAGTGGTAGTGTTAGTGAGGATGATGAAGGTGAGTGGTAGTGTTAGTGAGGATGATGAAGGTGACCATAAGGGTAGTGTTAGTGAGGATGATGAAGGTGACCATAAGGGTAGTGTTAGTGAGGATGATGAAGGTGACCATAAGGGTAGTGTTAGTGAGGATGATGAAGGTGAGTGGTAGTGAGGATGATGAAGGTGACCATAAGGGTAGTGTTAGTGAGGATGATGAAGGTGAGTGGTAGTGTTAGTGAGGATGATGAAGGTGGGTGGTAGTGTTAGTGAGGATGATGAAGGTGACCATAAGGGTAGTGTTAGTGAGGATGATGAAGGTGACCATAAGGGTAGTGTTAGTGAGGATGATGAAGGTGACCATAAGGGTAGTGTTAGTGAGGATGATGAAGGTGAGTGGTAGTGAGGATGATGAAGGTGACCATAAGGGTAGTGTTAGTGAGGATGATGAAGGTGAGTGGTAGTGAGGATGATGAAGGTGACCATAAGGGTAGTGTTAGTGAGGATGATGAAGGTGACCATAGGGGTAGTGTTAGTGAGGATGATGAAGGTGAGTGGTAGTGTTAGTGAGGATGATGAAGGTGAGTGGTAGTGTTAGTGAGGATGATGAAGGTGACCATAAGGGTAGTGTTAGTGAGGATGATGAAGGTGAGTGGTAGTGTTAGTGAGGGTGATGAAGGTGAGTGGTAGTGTTAGTGAGGATGATGAAGGTGACCATAAGGGTAGTGTTAGTGAGGATGATGAAGGTGACCATAAGGGTAGTGTTAGTGAGGGTGATGAAGGTGAGTGGTAGTGAGGATGATGAAGGTGACCATAAGGGTAGTGTTAGTGAGGGTGATGAAGGTGAGTGGTAGTGAGGATGATGAAGGTGACCATAAGGGTAGTGTTAGTGAGGATGATGAAGGTGACCATAAGGGTAGTGTTAGTGAGGGTGATGAAGGTGAGTGGTAGTGAGGATGATGAAGGTGACCATAAGGGTAGTGTTAGTGAGGATGATGAAGGTGACCATAAGGGTAGTGTTAGTGAGGGTGATGAAGGTGAGTGGTAGTGTTAGTGAGGATGATGAAGGTGACCATAAGGGTAGTGTTAGTGAGGATGATGAAGGTGAGTGGTAGTGTTAGTGAGGATGATGAAGGTGACCATAAGGGTAGTGTTAGTGAGGATGACGAAGGTGACCATAAGGGTAGTGTTAGTGAGGATGACGAAGGTGACCATAAGGGTAGTGTTAGTGAGGATGACGAAGGTGACCATAAGGGTAGTGTTAGTGAGGATGATGAAGGTGGGCGTAGAGGTAGTGTTAGTGAGCATGATGAAGGTGGGCGTAGAGGTAGTGTTAGTGAGGATGATGAAGGTGGGCGGAAGGCGCGTGTTGTACCGAGGGCCACATCACAGCTCCGTAGAGGTCATGTGACTCCTTGATCTTGATCTGATGGTCAGCGAAGGTGTACCCCTCCCAGGCTTCCACGGTGATCAGAGACTGGATGATCCTCCTGGACATGATGGCAGCTGCCAGCTCAGCATCCACATCCACACCTGGCAACACAATTAAATCATATTTATTCTATGTAGGACACGTGATATGGAACTATTTCCCATCATCCTCTCTCTCAGGGGCGGCAGGGTAGCCTAGTGGTTAGAGCGTTGGGCTAGTAACCGGAAGGTTGCAAGTTCAAATCCCCGAGCTGACAAGGTACAACTCTGTCATTCTGCCCCTCAAAACAGGGGGCAGAAAAATAAGAATTTGTTCTTAACTGACTTGCCAAGTTAAATAAAAGTATATATTTTTTAAAGTACAGTCTCAGGTTGTAGACGTATCCCATCATCCTCTCTCTCAGTACAGTCTCAGGTTGTAGTCGTATCCCATCATCCTCTCAGTACAGTCTCAGGTTGTAGACGTATCCCATCATCCTCTCTCTCAGTACAGTCTCAGGTTGTAGACGTATCCCATCATCCTCTCTCAGTACAGTCTCAGGTTGTAGACGTATCCCATCATCCTCTCAGTACAGTCTCAGGTTGTAGACGTATCCCATCATCCTCTCTCTCAGTACAGTCTCAGGTTGTAGACGTATCCCATCATCCTCTCTCTCAGTACAGTCTCAGGTTGTAGACGTATCCCATCATCCTCTCTCAGTACAGTCTCAGGTTGTAGACGTATCCCATCATCCTCTCAGTACAGTCTCAGGTTGTAGACGTATCCCATCATCCTCTCTCTCAGTACAGTCTCAGGTTGTAGACGTATCCCATCATCCTCTCTCTCAGTACAGTCTCAGGTTGTAGACGTATCCCATCATCCTCTCTCTCAGTACAGTCTCAGGTTGTAGATGTATCCCATCATCCTCTCAGTACAGTCTCAGGTTGTAGACGTATCCCATCATCCTCTCTCTCAGTACAGTCTCAGGTTGTAGATGTATCCCATCATCCTCTCAGTACAGTCTCAGGTTGTAGACGTATCCCATCATCCTCTCTCTCAGTACAGTCTCAGGTTGTAGACGTATCCCATCATCCTCTCTCTCAGTACAGTCTCAGGTTGTAGACGTATCCCATCATCCTCTCTCTCAGTACAGTCTCAGGTTGTAGACGTATCCCATCATCCTCTCTCTCAGTACAGTCTCAGGTTGTAGACGTATCCCATCATCCTCTCTCTCAGTACAGTCTCAGGTTGTAGACGTATCCCATCATCCTCTCTACAGTCTCAGGTTGTACAGTCTCAGGTTGTAGACGTATCCCATCATCCTCTCTCTCAGTACAGTCTCAGGTTGTAGACGTATCCCATCATCCTCTCTCTCAGTACAGTCTCAGGTTGTAGACGTATCCCATCATCCTCTCTCAGTACAGTCTCAGGTTGTAGACGTCCCATCATCCTCTCTCTCAGTACAGTCTCAGGTTGTAGACGTATCCCATCATCCTCTCTCTCAGTACAGTCTCAGGTTGTAGACGTATCCCATCATCCTCTCTCTCAGTACAGTCTCAGGTTGTAGATGTATCCCATCATCCTCTCTCTCAGTACAGTCTCAGGTTGTAGACGTATCCCATCATCCTCTCTCTCAGTACAGTCTCAGGTTGTAGACGTATCCCATCATCCTCTCTCTCAGTACAGTCTCAGGTTGTAGACGTCCCATCATCCTCTCTCTCAGTACAGTCTCAGGTTGTAGACGTATCCCATCATCCTCTCTCTCAGTACAGTCTCAGGTTGTAGACGTATCCCATCATCCTCTCTCTCAGTACAGTCTCAGGTTGTAGACGTATCCCATCATCCTCTCTCTCAGTACAGTCTCAGGTTGTAGACGTCTCAGGTCCCATCATCCTCTCTCTCAGTACAGTCTCAGGTTGTAGACGTATCCCATCATCCTCTCTCTCAGTACAGTCTCAGGTTGTAGACGTATCCCATCATCCTCTCTCTCAGTACAGTCTCAGGTTGTAGACGTATCCCATCATCCTCTCTCTCAGTACAGTCTCAGGTTGTAGACGTATCCCATCATCCTCTCTCTCAGTACAGTCTCAGGTTGTAGACGTATCCCATCATCCTCTCTCTCAGTACAGTCTCAGGTTGTAGACGTATCCCATCATCCTCTCTCTCAGTACAGTCTCAGGTTGTAGACGTATCCCATCATCCTCTCTCAGTACAGTCTCAGGTTGTAGACGTATCCCATCATCCTCTCTCTCAGTACAGTCTCAGGTTGTAGACGTATCCCATCATCCTCTCTCTCAGTACAGTCTCAGGTTGTAGAGGTATCCCATCATCCTCTCTCTCAGTACAGTCTCAGGTTGTAGAGGTATCCCATCATCCTCTCTCTCAGTACAGTCTCAGGTTGTAGACGTATCCCATCATCCTCTCTCTCAGTACAGTCTCAGGTTGTAGACGTCCCATCATCCTCTCTCTCAGTACAGTCTCAGGTTGTAGACGTATCCCATCATCCTCTCTCTCAGTACAGTCTCAGGTTGTAGACGTATCCCATCATCCTCTCTCTCAGTACAGTCTCAGGTTGTAGACGTATCCCATCATCCTCTCTCTCAGTACAGTCTCAGGTTGTAGACGTATCCCATCATCCTCTCTCTCAGTACAGTCTCAGGTTGTAGACGTATCCCATCATCCTCTCTCTCAGTACAGTCTCAGGTTGTAGACGTATCCCATCATCCTCTCTCTCAGTACAGTCTCAGGTTGTAGACGTATCCCATCATCCTCTCTCTCAGTACAGTCTCAGGTTGTAGACGTATCCCATCATCCTCTCTCTCAGTACAGTCTCAGGTTGTAGACGTATCCCATCATCCTCTCTCTCAGTACAGTCTCAGGTTGTAGACGTATCCCATCATCCTCTCTCTCAGTACAGTCTCAGGTTGTAGACGTATCCCATCATCCTCTCTCTCAGTACAGTCTCAGGTTGTAGACGTATCCCATCATCCTCTCTCTCAGTACAGTCTCAGGTTGTAGACGTATCCCATCATCCTCTCTCTCAGTACAGTCTCAGGTTGTAGACGTATCCCATCATCCTCTCTCTACAGTCTCAGTACAGTCTCAGGTTGTAGACGTATCCCATCATCCTCTCTCTCAGTACAGTCTCAGGTTGTAGACGTATCCCATCATCCTCTCTCTCAGTACAGTCTCAGGTTGTAGACGTATCCCATCATCCTCTCTCTCAGTACAGTCTCAGGTTGTAGACGTATCCCATCATCCTCTCTCTCAGTACAGTCTCAGGTTGTAGACGTATCCCATCATCCTCTCTCTCAGTACAGTCTCAGGTTGTAGACGTATCCCATCATCCTCTCTCTCAGTACAGTCTCAGGTTGTAGACGTATCCCATCATCCTCTCTCTCAGTACAGTCTCAGGTTGTAGACGTATCCCATCATCCTCTCTCTCAGTACAGTCTCAGGTTGTAGACGTATCCCATCATCCTCTCTCTCAGTACAGTCTCAGGTTGTAGACGTATCCCATCATCCTCTCTCTCAGTACAGTCTCAGGTTGTAGACGTATCCCATCATCCTCTCTCTCAGTACAGTCTCAGGTTGTAGACGTATCCCATCATCCTCTCTCAGTCTCAGGTACAGTCTCAGGTTGGTTGTAGACGTATCCCATCATCCTCTCTCTCAGTACAGTCTCAGGTTGTAGACGTATCCCATCATCCTCTCTCTCAGTACAGTCTCAGGTTGTAGATCGTATCCCATCATCCTCTCTCTCAGTACAGTCTCAGGTTGTAGACGTATCCCATCATCCTCTCTCTCAGTACAGTCTCAGGTTGTAGACGTATCAGTACAGTCTCAGGTTGTAGACGTATCCCATCATCCTCTCTCTCAGTACAGTCTCAGGTTGTAGACGTATCCCATCATCCTCTCTCTCAGTACAGTCTCAGGTTGTAGACGTATCCCATCATCCTCTCTCTCTCAGTACAGTCTCAGGTTGTAGACGTATCCCATCATCCTCTCTACAGTCTCAGTACAGTCTCAGGTTGTAGACGTATCCCATCATCCTCTCTCTCAGTACAGTCTCAGGTTGTAGACGTATCCCATCATCCTCTCTCTCAGTACAGTCTCAGGTTGTAGACGTATCCCATCATCCTCTCTCAGTACAGTCTCAGGTTGTAGACGTATCCCATCATCCTCTCTCTCAGTACAGTCTCAGGTTGTAGACGTATCCCATCATCCTCTCTCTCAGTACAGTCTCAGGTTGTAGACGTATCCCATCATCCTCTCTCTCAGTACAGTCTCAGGTTGTAGACGTATCCCATCATCCTCTCTCTCAGTACAGTCTCAGGTTGTAGACGTATCCCATCATCCTCTCTCAGTACAGTCTCAGGTTGTAGACGTATCCCATCATCCTCTCTCAGTACAGTCTCAGGTTGTAGACGTATCCCATCATCCTCTCTCTCAGTACAGTCTCAGGTTGTAGACGTATCCCATCATCCTCTCTCAGTACAGTCTCAGGTTGTAGACGTATCCCATCATCCCATCATCTCAGGTTGTAGACGTCTCTCTCTCTCAGTACAGTCTCAGGTTGTAGACGTATCCCATCATCCTCTCTCTCAGTACAGTCTCAGGTTGTAGACGTATCCCATCATCCTCTCTCTCAGTACAGTCTCAGGTCTCAGGTTGTAGACGTATCCCATCATCCTCTCTCTCAGTACAGTCTCAGGTTGTAGACGTATCCCATCATCCTCTCTCTCAGTACAGTCTCAGGTTGTAGACGTATCCCATCATCCTCTCTCTCAGTACAGTCTCAGGTTGTAGACGTATCCCATCATCCTCTCTCTCAGTACAGTCTCAGGTTGTAGACGTATCCCATCATCCTCTCTCTCAGTACAGTCTCAGGTTGTAGATGTATCCCATCATCCTCTCAGTACAGTCTCAGGTTGTAGACGTATCCCATCATCCTCTCTCTCAGTACAGTCTCAGGTTGTAGACGTATCCCATCATCCTCTCTCTCAGTACAGTCTCAGGTTGTAGACGTATCCCATCATCCTCTCTCTCAGTACAGTCTCAGGTTGTAGATGTATCCCATCATCCTCTCTCTCAGTACAGTCTCAGGTTGTAGACGTATCCCATCATCCTCTCTCTCAGTACAGTCTCAGGTTGTAGACGTATCCCATCATCCTCTCTCTCAGTACAGTCTCAGGTTGTAGACGTATCCCATCATCCTCTCTCTCAGTACAGTCTCAGGTTGTAGACGTATCCCATCATCCTCTCTCTCAGTACAGTCTCAGGTTGTAGACGTATCCCATCATCCTCTCTCTCAGTACAGTCTCAGGTTGTAGACGTATCCCATCATCCTCTCTCTCAGTACAGTCTCAGGTTGTAGACGTATCCCATCATCCTCTCTCTCAGTACAGTCTCAGGTTGTAGACGTATCCCATCATCCTCTCTCTCAGTACAGTCTCAGGTTGTAGACGTATCCCATCATCCTCTCTCTCAGTACAGTCTCAGGTTGTAGACGTATCCCATCATCCTCTCTCAGTACAGTCTCAGGTTGTAGACGTATCCCATCATCCTCTCTCTCAGTACAGTCTCAGGTTGTAGACGTATCCCATCATCCTCTCATCCTCTCTCAGTACAGTCTCAGGTTGTAGACGTATCCCATCATCCTCTCTCTCAGTACAGTCTCAGGTTGTAGACGTATCCCATCATCCTCTCTCTCAGTACAGTCTCAGGTTGTAGACGTATCCCATCATCCTCTCTCAGTACAGTCTCAGGTTGTAGACGTATCCCATCATCCTCTCTCTCAGTACAGTCTCAGGTTGTAGATGTATCCCATCATCCTCTCTCTCAGTACAGTCTCAGGTTGTAGACGTATCCCATCATCCTCTCTCTCAGTACAGTCTCAGGTTGTAGACGTATCCCATCATCCTCTCTCTCAGTACAGTCTCAGGTTGTAGACGTATCCCATCATCCTCTCTCTCAGTACAGTCTCAGGTTGTAGACGTATCCCATCATCCTCTCTCTCAGTACAGTCTCAGGTTGTAGACGTATCCCATCATCCTCTCTCTCAGTACAGTCTCAGGTTGTAGACGTATCCCATCATCCTCTCTCTCAGTACAGTCTCAGGTTGTAGACGTATCCCATCATCCTCTCTCTCAGTACAGTCTCAGGTTGTAGACGTATCCCATCATCCTCTCTCTCAGTACAGTCTCAGGTTGTAGACGTATCCCATCATCCTCTCTCTCAGTACAGTCTCAGGTTGTAGACGTATCCCATCATCCTCTCTCTCAGTACAGTCTCAGGTTGTAGACGTATCCCATCATCCTCTCTCAGGTTGTCCCACAGTCTCAGGTTGTAGACGTATCCCATCATCCTCTCTCTCAGTACAGTCTCAGGTTGTAGACGTATCCCATCATCCTCTCTCTCAGTACAGTCTCAGGTTGTAGACGTATCCCATCATCCTCTCTCTCAGTACAGTCTCAGGTTGTAGACGTATCCCATCATCCTCTCTCTCAGTACAGTCTCAGGTTGTAGACGTATCCCATCATCCTCTCTCTCAGTACAGTCTCAGGTTGTAGACGTATCCCATCATCCTCTCTCTCAGTACAGTCTCAGGTTGTAGACGTATCCCATCATCCTCTCTCTCAGTACAGTCTCAGGTTGTAGACGTATCCCATCATCCTCTCTCTCAGTACAGTCTCAGGTTGTAGACGTATCCCATCATCCTCTCTCTCAGTACAGTCTCAGGTTGTAGACGTATCCCATCATCCTCTCTCTCAGTACAGTCTCAGGTTGTAGATGTATCCCATCATCCTCTCTCAGTACAGTCTCAGGTTGTAGACGTATCCCATCATCCTCTCTCTCAGTACAGTCTCAGGTTGTAGACGTATCCCATCATCCTCTCTCTCAGTACAGTCTCAGGTTGTAGACGTATCCCATCATCCTCTCTCTCAGTACAGTCTCAGGTTGTAGACGTATCCCATCATCCTCTCTCTCAGTACAGTCTCAGGTTGTAGACGTATCCCATCATCCTCTCTCTCAGTACAGTCTCAGGTTGTAGACGTATCCCATCATCCTCTCTCTCAGTACAGTCTCAGGTTGTAGACGTATCCCATCATCCTCTCTCTCAGTACAGTCTCAGGTTGTAGACGTATCCCATCATCCTCTCTCTCAGTACAGTCTCAGGTTGTAGACGTATCCCATCATCCTCTCTCTCAGTACAGTCTCAGGTTGTAGACGTATCCCATCATCCTCTCAGTACAGTCTCAGGTTGTAGACGTATCCCATCATCCTCTCTCTCAGTACAGTCTCAGGTTGTAGACGTATCCCATCATCCTCTCAGTACAGTCTCAGGTTGTAGACGTATCCCATCATCCTCTCTCTCAGTACAGTCTCAGGTTGTAGACGTATCCCATCATCCTCTCTCTCAGTACAGTCTCAGGTTGTAGACGTATCCCATCATCCTCTCTCTCAGTACAGTCTCAGGTTGTAGACGTATCCCATCATCCTCTCTCTCAGTACAGTCTCAGGTTGTAGACGTATCCCATCATCCTCTCTCTCAGTACAGTCTCAGGTTGTAGACGTATCCCATCATCCTCTCTCTCAGTACAGTCTCAGGTTGTAGACGTATCCCATCATCCTCTCTCTCAGTACAGTCTCAGGTTGTAGACGTATCCCATCATCCTCTCTCTCAGTACAGTCTCAGGTTGTAGACGTATCCCATCATCCACATCTTCCATTTAAAGTTGAGACCTCGTCTTGGCCCAGAATGTCTCCCCCTGGGCCCCCTCCTCCTCACTCGTTGTCCCCTGTAAGGTAGGGTTAACTGAGACCTGTGACCTAGGGTTAGTCTCAGGTTGTCAGGCAGCGTAACATAACCCTCTCAGTACAGTCTCAGGTTCATCAGTAACCTAGTCCACTGGCTCAGTCAGAGTAACATCAACCTCCTCTACACAGCTAGCCCCAGTCATCCTGCATAACCTCGTCTCCTCAGTAGAGTAACATAACCCCTCTCTGGCACAGGTTAGCTGACCCAGTCCAGTAACCTAGTCCCTCAGTAGTAGAGTAACATAACCCCTCTACACAGCTAGCTGACCCAGTCCAGTAACCTAGTCCCTCAGTAGACGTAACCATAACCCCTCTACACAGCTCTCAGCTGACCCAGTCCAGTAACCTAGTCCCTCAGTAGAGGTAACATAACCCCTCTACACAGCTAGCTGACCCAGTCCAGTAACCTAGTCCCTCAGTAGAGTAACATAACCCTCTACACAGCTAGCTGACCCAGTCCAGTAACCTAGTCCTCAGTAGAGAACCATAACCCCTCTACACAGCTAGCTGACCCAGTCCAGTAACCTAGTCCCTCAGTAGAGTACCATAACCCTCTACACAGCTAGCTGACCCAGTCCAGTAACCTAGTCCCTCAGTAGAGTAACATAACCCCTCTACACAGCTAGCTGACCCAGCATCAGTCCAGTAACCTAGTCCTCAGTCTCAGAGTAGTACATAACCCCTCTACACAGCTAGCTGACCCAGTCCAGTAACCTAGTCCCTCAGTAGAGTAACATAACCCTCTACACAGCTAGCTGACCCAGTCCAGTAACCTAGTCCCTCAGTAGAGTAACCCATAACCCCTCTACAGCTAGCTGACCCAGTCATCAGTCCAGTAACCTAGTCCCTCAGTAGAGTAACCATAACCCCTCTCATAACCCCTCTACACAGCTAGCTGACCCAGTCCAGTAACCTAGTCCCTCAGTAGAGTAACCATAACCCCTCTACACAGCTAGCTGACCCAGTCCAGTAACCTAGTCCCTCAGTAGAGTAACATAACCCCTCTACACAGCTAGCTGACCCAGTCCAGTAACCTAGTCCCTCAGTAGAGTAACATAACCCCTCTACACAGCTAGCTGACCCAGTCCAGTAACCTAGTCCCTCAGTAGAGAACCCCTCTACACAGCTAGCTGACCCAGTCCAGTAACCTAGTCCCTCAGTAGAGTAACATAACCCCTCTACACAGCTAGCTGACCCAGTCCAGTAACCTAGTCCCTCAGTAGAGTAACATAACCCCTAAGTAACCTAGTCCTCATAACCCCTCTACACAGCTAGCTGACCCAGTCCAGTAACCTAGTCCCTCAGTAGAGAACCATAACCCCTCTACACAGCTAGCTGACCCAGTCCAGTAACCTAGTCCCTCAGTAGAGAACCATAACCCCTCTACACAGCTAGCTGACCCAGTCCAGTAACCTAGTCCCTCAGTAGTAACCATAACCCCTCTACACAGCTAGCTGACCCAGCATCAGTCCAGTAACCTGAGTAGAAACATAACCCCTCTACACAGCTAGCTGACCCAGTCCAGTAACCTAGTCCCTCAGTAGAGTAACATAACCCCTCTACACAGCTAGCTGACCCAGTCCAGTAACCTAGTCCCTCAGTAGAGTAACATAACCCCTCTACACAGCTAGCTGACCCAGTCCAGTAACCTAGTCCCTCAGTAGAGTAACATAACCCCTCTACACAGCTAGCTGACCCAGTCCAGTAACCTAGTCCCTCAGTAGAGTAACATAACCCCTCTACACAGCTAGCTGACCCAGTCCAGTAACCTAGTCCCTCAGTAGAGTACCATAACCCCTCTACACAGCTAGCTGACCCAGTCCAGTAACCTAGTCCCTCAGTAGAGTAACCATAACCCCTCTACACAGCTAGCTGACCCAGTCCAGTAACCTAGTCCCTCAGTAGAGTACCATAACCCCTCTACACAGCTAGCTGACCCAGTCCAGTAACCTAGTCCCTCAGTAGAGTACCATAACCCCTCTACACAGCTAGCTGACCCAGTCCAGTAACCTAGTCCCTCAGTAGAGTACCATAACCCCTCTACACAGCTAGCTGACCCAGCATCAGTCCAGTAACCTAGTCCCTCAGTAGAGTACCATAACCCCTCTACACAGCTAGCTGACCCAGTCCAGTAACCTAGTCCCTCAGTAGAGAACCATAACCCCTCTACACAGCTAGCTGACCCAGTCCAGTAACCTAGTCCCTCAGTAGAGTAACATAACCCCTCTACACAGCTAGCTGACCCAGTCCAGTAACCTAGTCCCTCAGTAGAATAACATAACCCCTCTACACGGCTAGCTGACCCTGCATCAGTCCAGTAACCTAGTCCCTCAGTAGAGTAACATAACCCCTCTACACAGCTAGCTGACCCAGCATCAGTCCAGTAACCTAGTCCCTCAGTAGAGTAACATAACCCCTCTACGCAGCTAGCTAATCCCAGTCCAGTAACCTAGTCCCTCAGTAGAGTACCATGACCCCTCTACACAGCTAGCTGACCCAGCATCAGTCCAGTAACCTAGTCCCTCAGTAGAGTACCATAACCCCTCTACACAGCTAGCTGACCCAGTCCAGTAACCTAGTCCCTCAGTAGAGTACCATAACCCCTCTACACAGCTAGCTGACCCAGTCCAGTAACCTAGTCCCTCAGTAGAGCACCATAACCCCTCTACACAGCTAGCTGACCCAGCATCAGTCCAGTAACCTAGTCCCTCAGTAGAGAACATAACCCCTCACAGCTAGCTGACCCAGTCCAGTAACCTAGTCCCTCAGTAGAGTCCCTCACCATAACCCCTCTACACAGCTAGCTGACCCAGTCCAGTAACCTAGTCCCTCAGTAGAGTAACCATAACCCCTCTACACAGCTAGCTGACCCAGTCCAGTAACCTAGTCCCTCAGTAGAGTACCATAACCCCCTCTACACAGCTAGCTGACCCAGCATCAGTCCAGTAACCTAGTCCCTCAGTAGAGTAACATAACCCCTCTACACAGCTAGCTGACCCAGTCCAGTAACCTAGTCCCTCAGTAGAGTAACATAACCCTCTACACAGCTACCCCCAGTCCAGTAACCTAGCTCAGTAGAGCTGAACCCAGCTAGCTGACCCAGTCCAGTAACCTAGTCCCTCAGTAGAGTACCATAACCCCTCTACACAGCTAGCTGACCCAGTCCAGTAACCTAGTCCCTCAGTAGAGTACCATAACCCCTCTACACAGCTAGCTGACCCAGTCCCAGTAACCTAGTCCCTCAGTAGAGTACCATAACCCCTCTACACAGCTAGCTGACCCAGTCCAGTAACCTAGTCCCTCAGTAGAGTACCATAACCCCTCTACACAGCTAGCTGACCCAGCATCAGTCCAGTAACCTAGTCCCTCAGTAGAGTACCATAACCCCTCTACACAGCTAGCTGACCCAGCATCAGTCCAGTAACCTAGTCCCTCAGTAGAGTAACATAACCCCTCTAGTAACCTTCCAGTAACCTAGTCCCTCAGTAGAGTAACATAACCCCTCTACACAGCTAGCTGACCCAGTCCAGTAACCTAGTCCCTCAGTAGAGTACACAGCTAGCTGACCCAGTCCAGTAACCTAGTCCTCAGTAGAGAAACCCCCTCTAGCTAGCTGACCCAGTCCAGTAACCTAGTCCCTCAGTAGAGAACCCCTCTACACAGCTAGCTGACCCAGTCCAGTAACCTAGTCCCTCAGTAGAGTAACATAACCCCTCTACACAGCTAGCTGACCCAGTCCAGTAACCTAGTCCTCAGTAGAGTAACCCCCTCTACAGCTAGCTGACCCAGTCCAGTAACCTAGTCCTCAGTAGAGTACCATAACCCCTCTACACGGATAGCTGACCCAGCATCAGTCCAGTAACCTAGCCCCTCAGTAGAGTAACATAACCCCTCTACACAGCTAGCTGACCCAGCATCAGTCCAGTAGCCTAGCTCAGTAACCTTGCCCCTCAGTAGCCTAGCCCTCAGTAGACCTAACCCCTCTAGTAGCCTCCAGCCCCTCAGTAGCCTAGCCCTCAGTAACCTAGCTCCCAGTCAGTAGCCCCTCAGTAGAGTACCATAACCCCTCTACACAGCTAGCTGACCCAGCAGTCCTAGTCCCTCAGTAGCCTAGCCCCAGTCAGTAACCTAGCCCCTCAGTAACCCCTCTACACAGCCTGAGCCCCCCTCAGTAGCCCCCCCAGTCAGTAACCTAGTCCCTCAGTAGCCCTCAGTCCAGTAAACCTCAGTAGAGTACCCCCCTCTACAGGGCTAGCTGACCCAGCATCAGTCCAGTAACCTAGCCCTCAGTAGCCTAGTCCCTCAGTAGCCCCTCAGTAGTAACCCCTCAGTAGCCTAGCCCCTCAGTAGCCTGACCCCTCAGTAGCCTAGCCCCTCAGTAGCCCCTCTAGTCCTCCTCAGTAACCTAGTCCCTCAGTAGCCTAGCCCCTCAGTAGCCTAGCCTAGTCCCTCAGTAGCCATAGTAGCCCTCAGTAGCCTAGCCCTCAGTAACCCCTCAGTAGCATAACCCCTCTACACAGCTAGCCCTCAGTCCAGTAACCTAGTCCCCTCAGTACACCTAGCCCCAGTCAGTAGCCTAGCCCCTCAGTAACCTTGCCCCAGCATCAGTAGTAGTCCCTCCCCTCAGTAGCCTAGCCCCTCAGTAGCTGACCCCATCAGTAGCCTAGTCCCTCAGTAGCCTAGTAGCCCTCAGTAGCCTAGCCCCTCAGTAGCCCCCTCTAGTCCCTCAGTAGCCTAGTCCCTCAGTAGCCCCTGACCCAGCATCAGTAGCCTAGTCCCTCAGTAGCCCCTCTAGCCCTGACCCAGTCAGCCTGTAACCTAGTCCCTCAGTAGCCTAACCCCTCTACACGCCCCCAGTCAGTAACCTAGTCCCTCAGTAGCCTAGCCCTCAGTACGGCCTAGCCCCTCAGTAGCCTAGCCCCTCAGTAGCCTAACCCCTCAGTAGCCTAGCCCCAGTCCAGTAACCTAGCCCCTCAGTAGCCTAGCCTCAGTAGCCCTAGCCCTCAGTAGCCCCTCAGTAGCCTGAGCCCTCAGTAGCCTAGCCCCTCAGTAGCCTAGCCCCTCAGTAGCCCCTCAGTAGCCTAGCCCCTCAGTAGCCTAGCCCCTCAGTAGCCTAGCCCCTCAGTAGCCTAGCCCCTCAGTAGCCTAGCCCCTCAGTAACCTAGCCCCTCAGTAGCCTAGCCCCTCAGTAACCTAGCCCCTCAGTAGCCTAGCCCCTCAGTAGCCTAGCCCCTCAGTAGCCTAGCCCTCAGTAGCCTAGCCCCTCAGTAGCCTAGCCCCTCAGTAGCCTAGTCCCTCAGTAGCCTAGCCCCTCAGTAGCCTAGCCCCTCAGTAGCCTAGCCCCTCAGTAGCCCCTCAGTAGCCCCTCAGTAGCCCCCCTCAGTAGCCTAGCCCTCAGTAGCCTAGCCCTCAGTAACCTAGCCCTCAGTAGCCTCAGCCTCCCTCAGTAGCCTAGCCCTCAGTAGCCTAGCCCTCAGTAGCCTAGCCCTCAGTAGCCCCCCTCAGTAGCCTAGCCCCTCAGTAGCCTAGCCCCTCAGTAGCCTAGCCCCTCAGTAGCCCCTCAGTAGCCTAGCCCTCAGTAACCTCAGCCCCTCAGTAGCCTAGCCCCTCAGCCCCTCAGTAGCCTAGCCCCTCAGTAACCTTGCCCCTCAGTAGCCTAGCCCCTCAGTAGCCTAGCCCCTCAGCCTAGCCCCTCAGTAGCCTAGCCCCTCAGTAGCCTAGCCCCTCAGTAGCCCCCTCAGTAGCCTAGTCCTCAGTAGCCTAGCCCCTCAGTAGCCTAGCCCCTCAGTAGCCTAGCCCCTCAGTAGCCTAGCCCTACAGTAGCCTAGCCCTCAGTAGCCTAGCCCCTCAGTAGCCTAGCCCCTCAGTAGCCCCTCAGTAGCCTAGCCCCTCAGTAGCCTAGCCCCTCAGTAGCCCCTCAGTAGCCTAGCCCCTCAGTAGCCCCTCAGTAGCCCCTCAGTCCAGTAACATAACCCCTCTATGTAGTCGATTAGCACCTGGCAGGTTATTTGCGGCCTCTCTGACACAGACATGCAGCTGGTATACCAGTTATGTAAGCTAGTGAGGGGAGAGACAGAGAAGAGCTCTTAAATCACTTCACAGCCTGTGTGTGTGTGTGTGTGTGTGTGTGTGTGTGTGTGTGTGTGTGTGTGTGTGTGTGTGTGTGTGTGTGTGTGTGTGTGTGTGTGTCTCTGTGTGTGTGTGTGTGTGTGTGTGTCTGTGTGTGTGTGTGTGTGTGTGTGTGTGTGTGTCTCTGTGTGTGTGTGTGTGTGTGTGTGTGTGTCTCTCTCTGTGTGTGTGTGTGTGTGTGTGTGTGTGTGTGTGTGTGTGTGTGTGTGTGTGTGTGTCTCTGTGTGTGTGTGTGTCTGTGTGTGTGTGTGTGTGTGTGTGTGTGTGTGTGTGTGTGTGTGTGTGTGTGTGTGTGTGTGTGTGTGTGTGTGTGTGTGTGTGTCTGTGTGTGTGTGTGTGTGTGTGTGTGTGTGTGTGTGTGTGTGTGTCAATGTACCCGATTTCAATGCTATAAACACGTCTATAAAGCCCTATAAAACATGACTCACCGCTCATAGTGACCATCAATGAATGAATAACAACCAATCTACCAAGAGGGCACTCCAACTATCGACACTTTTGATATGTACAGAAATAGCCAACAAAGTTGACATAGTGAGTCGTCCCATAGTTGGCACATTTGTTCTGTAGGCGTGTGGATCTGACAGCTCTCGCTACCTACCTTCCGTTTCCGCATCTTCCTCAGTCTGGACAGCCTGGGTCCGGACGGGGTTCATGTCTCTGTCCTGGAGTAGGGCTGAGGGGTTTGTGGGTAGTATAGCAGTAACAATCTGACCGTGTTGCTCCAAAGTGGCGTGTTGGATATCCAGGGAAACAGCGTCGGTCCTTAGTCTCGGTGCTCCGGTTCTCAATGGGCTCTAGTCTGAGTCAGGTCGGCTGGCTGTGTGTTGTGAGGGGTTGGTAATATGGTTCTCTTTCTCCTTTCCTTCCCTCCCTCGGCATACTGGGTATGGTACTCCCCTCCCTCCCTCGGCATACTGGGTATGGTACTCCCCTCCCTCCCTCGGCATACTGGGTATGGTACTCCCCCTCCCTCCCCCTCCCTCCCTCGGCATACTGGGTATGGTACTCCCCTCCCTCTCTCCCTCCCTCCCTCGGCATACTGGGTATGGTACTCCCCTCCCTCCTTCCCTCCCTCAGCATACTGGGTATGGTAATCCCCCTCCCTCCCTCCTTTCCTTCCCTCCCTCCGTTGGCATACTGGGTATGGTACTCCCCCCCCCCCTCCCTCCTTTCCTTCCCTCCCTCCCTCCCTCCCTCCCTCCCTCCGTTGGCATACTGGGTATGGTACTCCCCCTCTCCCTCCCTCCCTCCTTCCCTCCCTCCGTTGGCATACTGGGTATGGTACTCCCCCTCCCTCTCCCTCCCTCCCTTCCCTCCCTCCGTTGGCATACTGGGTATGGTACTCCCTCCCTCTCTCTTTCCCTCCCTCCGTTGGCATACTGGGTATGGTACTCCCTCCCTCCTCCTTCCTTCCCTCCCTCTCTCCCTTCCCCCTCCATTGGCATACTGGGTATGGTACTCCCCTCCCTCTCTCATTTCATTCCCTCCCTCCGTTGGCATACTGGGTATGGTACTCCCCTCCCTCTCTCCTTTCCTTCCCTCCCTCCCTCTCTCCCTTCCCTCCCTCCCTCCGTTGGCATACTGGGTATGTTACTCTCCTCCCTCTCTCCTTTCCTTCCCTCCCTCTCTCCTTTCCTCCCCTCCCTCCGTTGGCATACTGGGTATGGTACTCCCCCTCCTTCCCTCTCTCCTTTCCTTCCCTCCCTCCCTCTGTTGGCATACTGCCTGGTGGGTCAGCCAGAGAGAGAATGGGCCAGCCAGAGAGAGAATGGGCCAGCCAGAGAGAGGGAAACATGGATTAGAGAGAATGAAGAAAACAGGTGAGAGAAGGGCTAGAGGGAGGAAGGGCTAGAGAGAAAGGGCTAGAGAGAGAAGGGCTAGAGGGAGGAAGGGCTGGGAGGAAGGGCTAGAGAGAGAGAAGAATAGGAAGGAAGGGCTAGAGAGAGAGAAAGCTAGGGGAAGGGCTAGAGAGACAGAAGGTTGGGAGGAAGGGCTAGAGAGAGACGGCTGGGAGGAAGGGCTAGAGAGAGAGAAGGCTGGGAGGAAGGGCTAGAGAGAGAGAAGGGCTAGAGGGAGGAAGGGCTAGAGAGAGGAAGACAGAGAGAAGGCTAGTGGGAAGGGCTAGATAGAGAGAAGGCTGGGAGGAAGGGCTAGATAGAGAGAATGCTGGGAGGAAGGGCTATATAGAGAGAAGGCTGGGAGGAAGGGCTAGATAGAGAGAAGGCTGGGAGGAAGGGCTATATAGAGAGAAGGCTGGGAGAAAGGGCTAAATAGAAGTCTGGGAGGAAGGGCTAGAGAGAGAGAAGAATAGGAAGGAAGGGCTAGAGAGAGAGAAAGCTAGGGGAAGGGCTAGAGAGACAGAAGGTTGGGAGGAAGGGCTAGAGAGAGAGACGGCTGGGAGGAAGGGCTAGAGAGATAGAAGGCTGGGAGGAAGGGCTAGAGTGAGAAGGCTGGGAGGAAGGGCTAGAGAGAGAGAAGGCTGGGAGGAAGGGCTAGAGAGAGAAGGCTGGGAGGAAGGGCTAGAGAGAGAGAAGGCTGGGAGGAAGGGCTAGAGAGAGAGAAGGCTGGGAGGAAGGGCTTGAGAGAGAAGGCTGGGAGGAAGGGCTTGCTGACCTGCTGAGAACCTGCTGGGAGGAAGGGCTAGAGTGACCTGATCCTACCTGCTGGGAGGAACCTGGCTTGAGAGAGAGAAGGATGGGAGGACCTACCTGCTGTTCCTACCTGCTGACCTGCTGTTCTATACCTGGTTCTGGGAGGAAGGGCTTGAGAGAGAGAAGACTAGGAAGGGCTAGAGAGGGGAGAGAGAAGGCTAGGGGGAAGGGCTAGAGAGGGGAGAGAGAGACTAAGGTGAGTGTTCTAGCAGAGTACCTTGACAAATAGTGACAAGGAGGGGGACATTATCATTACAAACACTGACAGTTAGCCTCACTAAGAACACTGTTGCTCCCTACCTGCTGTTCTCTACCTGCTGTTCTCTACCTGCTGCATCCTACCTGCTGTTCTCTACCTGCTGTTCTCTACCTGCTGTTCTCTACCTGCTGTTCTCTATCTGCTGCATCCTACCTGCTGCATTCTACCTGCTGTTCTCTACCTGTTGTTCTCTACCTGCTGTTCTCTATCTGCTGCATCCTACCTGCTGTTCTCTACCTGCTGCATCCTACCTGCTGTTCTCTACCTGCTGTTCTCTATCTGCTGCATCCTACCTGCTGTTCTCTACCTGCTGCATCCTACCTGCTGTTCTCTACCTGCTGTTCTCTATCTGCTGTCTTCTACCTGCTGATCCCTTCCTGTTAAAGAACGATGCTGTCTCTCTGAGGCATCCCTTCCTGTTAAAGAACGATGCTGTCTCTCTGAGGCATCCCTTCCTGTTAAAGAACGATGCTGTCTCTCTGAGGCATCCCTTCCTGTTAAAGAACGATGCTGTCTCCCTCTGAGGCATCCTTCCTGTTAAAGAACGATGCTGTCTCTCTGAGGCATCCCTTCCTGCTGTTAAAGAACGATGCTGTCCTTGAGGCATCCCTTCCTGTTAAAGAACGATGCTGTCTCTCTGAGGCATCCCTTCCTGTTAAAGAACGATGTAAACAAGCAGAGACACATTGTGTAAACAAATAACAAGACTGCCTGTGTAATACAAAAACATTTTCATTGTTCCAAATATTCATCACAAACATAGAAAATACACCAACAAACGGCCAGAGACGGCTGATGACGTCATGTCATGGGTTTACAACACAGCGCCTGTTTATTGGTCATATATATCCCTCTGATGACATCATGTCATGGGTTTACAACACAGCGCCTGTTTATTGGTCATATATATCCCTCTGATGACATCATGTCATGGGTTTACAACACAGCGCCTGTTTATTGGTCATATATATCCCTCTGATGACATCATGTCATGGGTTTACAACACAGCGCCTGTTTATTGGTCATATATATCCCTCTGATGACATCATGTCATGGGTTTACAACACAGCGCCTGTTTATTGGTCATATATATCCCTCTGATGACATCATGTCATGGGTTTACAACACAGCGCCTGTTTATTGGTCATATATATCCCTCTGATGACATCATGTCATGGGTTTACAACACAGCGCCTGTTTATTGGTCATATATATCCCTCTGATGACATCATGTCATGGGTTTACAACACAGCGCCTGTTTATTGGTCATATATATCCCTCTGATGACATCATGTCATGGGTTTACAACACAGCTCCTGTTTATTGGTCATATATATCCCTCTGATGACATCATGTCATGGGTTTACAACACAGCGCCTGTTTATTGGTCATATATATCCCTCTGATGACATCATGTCATGGGTTTACAACACAGCGCCTGTTTATTGGTCATATATATCCCTCTGATGACATCATGTCATGGGTTTACAACACAGCGCCTGTTTATTGGTCATATATATCCCTCTGATGACATCATGTCATGGGTTTACAACACAGCGCCTGTTTATTGGTCATATATATCCCTCTGATGACATCATGTCATGGGTTTACAACACAGCGCCTGTTTATTGGTCATATATATCCCTCTGATGACATCATGTCATGGGTTTACAACACAGCGCCTGTTTATTGGTCATATATATCCCTCTCATGATGACATCATGTCATATATATCCCTCTGGGTTTTTACAACACAGCGCCTGTTTATTGGTCATATATATCCCTCTGATGACATCATGTCATGGGTTTACAACACAGCGCCTGTTTATTGGTCATATATATCCCTCTGATGACATCATGTCATGGGTTTACAACACAGCGCCTGTTTATTGGTCATATATATCCCTCTGATGACATCATGTCATGGGTTTACAACACAGCGCCTGTTTATTGGTCATATATATCCCTCTGATGACATCATGTCATGGGTTTACAACACAGCGCCTGTTTATTGGTCATATATATCCCTCTGATGACATCATGTCATGGGTTTACAACACAGCGCCTGTTTATTGGTCATATATATCCCTCTGATGACATCATGTCATGGGTTTACAACACAGCGCCTGTTTATTGGTCATATATATCCCTCTGATGACATCATGTCATGGGTTTACAACACAGCGCCTGTTTATTGGTCATATATATCCCTCTGATGACATCATGTCATGGGTTTACAACACAGCGCCTGTTTATTGGTCATATATATCCCTCTGATGACATCATGTCATGGGTTTACAACACAGCGCCTGTTTATTGGTCATATATATCCCTCTGATGACATCATGTCATGGGTTTACAACACAGCGCCTGTTTATTGGTCATATATATCCCTCTGATGACATCATGTCATGGGTTTACAACACAGCGCCTGACATCATGTCATGGGTTTACAACACAGCGTTTATTGGTCATATATATCCCTCTGATGACATCATGTCATGGGTTTACAACACAGCGCCTGTTTATTGGTCATATATATCCCTCTGATGACATCATGTCATGGGTTTACAACACAGCGCCATCTTCTACACCAATGTGTTTCAAACATCATCAATCATCATTCTAAACATCACAGTGGTTTCAGCGCCTGTTTATTGGTCACATCTGATGACATCATCAACAAGAGACGGTCGAGAGTTTAAAGTTGATAGTTCTCACAGTGTCTTCCTTCCTCTGCCTTCGCCTCTCTTTCCCCCCCTCCCGCCTCTCTTTCCCCCCTTCCCACCTCTCTTACCCCCCCTCCCTTCTCTCGGTTGGCCCCTAAACACTGACTGGGCCGTTACCATGGCAACCTCGCTGTCACCGTCATCCCCGGAACTGCTGCTGTCATTCTGCTCCGTCCTATTAGGGAGGAGTTTAGGTTGAGGTACTCCGTTATTAGGAGGAGGAAGCACTTCTTTCCTCTGCTGCCTGGCTCCTCCCACAGTCAGGTTGGCCCCTCCCATATTCTGACTAACCACTCCTACTTTCTCTCTTTCTTGGCTGGCCACTCCCACATCCTGGTTGGCTCTTCCCACATCCTCTTGAGCAGGCTTACTGACCTCTGACCCCAGGAACCCCCCTGTCCCCTCTTCCACCTCTCCCTTCCCCTTACTGACCTCTGACCCCAGGAACCCCCCTGTCCCCTCTTCCACCTCTCCCTTCCCCTGCTTTGGCTCTGACCCCTTCCCTCTTTTAGCCTTGGACGGGGAGCCAGTCCCCTCTTCTTCCTCTTCTCTCCCTCCGTCCTCCCTCTCTTTCCTCTTTATACAGGTGACAGCCCGGCGGAGGCGCTGGCTCTTGATGGCCTGTCTCTCCTGCTGCTCCAGACGGAAGAACGAGTCGATACGCAGCTGGGTCTACAGGAAGGGAGGAGGGGAGAGGAGGAGGGAGGGGGGGGAGAGGAGGGGAGAGAAGGAGGGAGGGGGAGGAGGGGAGGGGAGAGAGGATGGAGGGGGAGAGAAGGAGGAGGGGGGGAGGGGAAGAGGAGGAGGAGAGGGGGAGAGGCAAGAGAGGGGGGAGGGAAGGGGAGGAAGGAGGAGAGAGGGGAGGGAGGGAGAGAGGGGGAGAGAAGGAGAGGGACTAATACCTATTGAGGGAGAGGGGGATCCAGACTAGGAGGAGGGAAGGAGATCCAGGAATACCTAGGAGAGAGGGGGGAGGGAGGGAAGACTAATACCCATTGATCCAATACCTATTGACTAATACCTATTGATCCAGACTAATACCTTTGATCCAGACTGAGGAAGGAGGGATCCAGAGGAATACCTATTGATCCAGACTAATACCTATTGATCCAGACTAATACCTATTGATCCAGATACCAGACTAATACCTTTGATCCAGACTAATACCTATTGATCCAGACTAATACCTATTGATCCAGACTAATACCTATTGATCCAGACTAATACCTATTGATCCAGACTAATACCTATTGGACTAATGCCTATTGATCCAGACTAATACCTATTGATCCAGACTAATACCTATTGGACTAATACCTATTGATCCAGACTAATACCTAGAGACTAATACCTATTGATCCAGACTAATACCTATTGATCCAGACTAATATATTGATCCAGACTACCTAGATCCAGACTAATACCTATTGATCCAGACTAATGCCTATGATCCAGACTAATACCTAATACCTATTGATCCAGACTAAACCTATTGACAGACTAATACCTATTGATCCAGACTAATACCTATACCAGACTAATACCTATCAGACTAATCTCATTGATCTCTACTTGATCCAGACTAATTACTACCAACCCTATTGATCCAGACTAATACCTATTGATCCAGACTAATACCTATTGATCCAGACTAATACCTATTGATCCAGACTAATACCTATTGATCCAGACTAATACCTAATACCTATTGATCCAGACTAACACCTGTTGATCCAGACTAATACCTGTTGATCCAGATCCAGACTAATACCTGTTGATCCAGACTAATACCTATTGATCCAGACTAATACCTATTGATCCAGACTAATACCTATTGATCCAGACTAATACCTATTGATCCAGACTAATACCTATTGATCCAGACTAATACCTATTGATCCAGACTAATACCTATTGATCCAGACTAATACCTATTGATCCAGACTAATACCTATTGATCCAGACTAATACCTATTGATCCAGACTAATACCTATTGATCCAGACTAATACCTATTGATCCAGACTAATACCTAATACCTATTGATCCAGACTAATACCTATTGATCCAGACTAATACCTATTGATCCAGACTAATACCTATTGATCCAGACTAATACCTAATACCTATTGATCCAGACTAATACCTATTGATCCAGACTAATGACCTATTGATCCAGACTAATACCTATTGATCCAGACTAATACCTATTGATCCAGACTAATACCTATTGATCCAGACTAATACCTAGACTTGATCCAGACTAATACCTATTGATCCAGACTAATACCTTGATCCAGACTAATACCTATTGATCCAGACTAATACCTATTGATCCAGACTAATACCTATTGATCCAGACTAATACCTATTGATCCAGACTAATACCTATTGATCCAGACTAATACCTGTTGATCCAGACTAATACCTATTGATCCAGACTAATACCTATTGATCCAGACTAATACCTATTGATCCAGACTAATACCTATTGATCCAGACTAATACCTATTGATCCAGACTAATACCTATTGATCCAGACTAATACCTATTGATCCAGACTAATACCTATTGATCCAGACTAATACCTATTGATCCAGACTAATACCTATTGATCCAGACTAATACCTATTGATCCAGACTATTGATCCAGACTAATACCTATTGATCCAGACTAATACCTATTGATCCAGACTAATACCTATTGATCCAGACTAATACCTATTGATCCAGACTAATACCTATTGATCCAGACTAATACCTGTTGATCCAGACTAATACCTATTGATCCAGACTAATACCTGTTGATCCAGACTAATACCTATTGATCCAGACTAATACCTATTGATCCAGACTAATACCTATTGATCCAGACTAATACCTGTTGATCCAGACTAATACCTATTGATCCAGACTAATACCTGTTGATCCAGACTAATACCTATTGATCCAGACTAATACCTGTTGATCCAGACTAATACCTGTTGATCCAGACTAATACCTATTGATCCAGACTAATACCTATTGATCCAGACTAATACCTATTGATCCAGACTAATACCTATTGATCCAGACTAATACCTATTGATCCAGACTAATACCTATCCAGACTAATACCTAATACCTGATCCAGACTAATACCTATTGATCCAGACTAATACCTATTGATCCAGACTAATACCTATTGATCCAGACTAATACCTATTGATCCAGACTAATACCTATTGATCCAGACTAATACCTGATCCAGACTAATACCTATTGATCCAGACTAATACCTATTGATCCAGACTAATACCTATTGATCCAGACTAATACCTATTGATCCAGACTAATACCTATTGATCCAGACTAATACCTATTGATCCAGACTAATACCTATTGATCCAGACTAATACCTATTGATCCAGACTAATACCTAATACTTATTGATCCAGACTAATACCTATTGATCCAGACTAATACCTATTGATCCAGACTAATTCCTATTGATCCAGACTAATACCAGACTATTTGATCCAGACTAATACCTATTGATCCAGACTAATACCTATTGATCCAGACTAATACCTATTGATCCAGACTAATACCTATTGATCCAGACTAATACCTATTGATCCAGACTAATACCTATTGATCCAGACTAATACCTATTGATCCAGACTAATACCTATTGATCCAGACTAATACCTATTGATCCAGACTAATACCTATTGATCCAGACTAATACCTATTGATCCAGACTAATACCTATTGATCCAGACTAATACCTATTGATCCAGACTAATACCTATTGATCCAGACTAATACCTATTGATCCAGACTAATACCTGTTGATCCAGACTAATACCTATTGATCCAGACTAATACCTATTGATCCAGACTAATACCTATTGATCCAGACTAATACCTATTGATCCAGACTAATACCTATTGATCCAGACTAATACCTATTGATCCAGACTAATACCTATTGATCCAGACTAATACCTATTGATCCAGACTAATACCTATTGATCCAGACTAATACCTATTGATCCAGACTAATACCTATTTATCCAGACTAATACCTATTGATCCAGACTATTGATCCAGACTAATACCTAATACCTATTGATCCAGACTAATACCATTGATCCAGACTAATACCTATTGATCCAGACTAATACCTATTGATCCAGACTAATACCTATTGATCCAGACTAATACCTATTGATCCAGACTAATACCTATTGATCCAGACTAATACCTATTGATCCAGACTAATACCTATTGATCCAGACTAATACCTATTTGATCCAGACTAATACCTATTGATCCAGACTAATACCTAATTATTGATCCAGACTAATACCTATTGATCCAGACTAATACCTATTGATCCAATACCTATTACCTATTGATCCAGACTAATACCTATTGATCCAGACTAATACCTATTGATCCAGACTAATACCTATTGATCCAGACTAATACCTAATACCTATTGATCCAGACTAATACCTATTTATCCAGACTAATACCTATTGATCCAGACTAATACCTATTGATCCAGACTAATACCTATTGATCCAGACTAATACCTATTGATCCAGACTAATACCTATTGATCCAGACTAATACCTATTGATCCAGACTAATACCTATTGATCCAGACTAATACCTAATACCTATTGATCCAGACTAATACCTATTGATCCAGACTAATACCTAATACCTATTGATCCAGACTAATACCTATTGATCCAGACTAATACCTATTGATCCAGACTAATACCTATTGATCCAGACTAATACCTATTGATCCAGACTAATACCTATTGATCCAGACTAATACCTAATACCTATTGATCCAGACTAATACCTATTGATCCAGACTAATACCTAATACCTATTGATCCAGACTAATACCTATTGATCCAGACTAATACCTATTGATCCAGACTAATACCTATTGATCCAGACTAATACCTATTGATCCAGACTAATACCTATTGATCCAGACTAATACCTATTGATCCAGACTAATACCTATTTATCCAGACTAATACCTAATACCTATTGATCCAGACTAATACCTATTGATCCAGACTAATACCTATTTATCCAGACTAATACCTAATACCTATTGATCCAGACTAATACCTATTGATCCAGACTAATACCTAATACCTATTGATCCAGACTAATACCTATTGATCCAGACTAATACCTATTGATCCAGACTAATACCTATTGATCCAGACTAATACCTATTGATCCAGACTAATACCTAATACCTATTGATCCAGACTAATACCTATTGATCCAGACTAATACCTATTGATCCAGACTAATACCTATTGATCCAGACTAATACCTATTGATCCAGACTAATACCTATTGATCCAGACTAATACCTATTGATCCAGACTAATACCTAATACCTATTGATCCAGACTAATACCTATTGATCCAGACTAATACCTATTGATCCAGACTAATACCTATTGATCCAGACTAATACCTATTGATCCAGACTAATACCTATTGATCCAGACTAATACCTATTGATCCAGACTAATACCTATTGATCCAGACTAATACCTAATACCTATTGATCCAGACTAATACCTATTGATCCAGACTAATACCTGATCCAGACTAATACCTATTGATCCAGACTAATACCTATTGATCCAGACTAATACCTATACCTGATCCAGACTAATACCTATTGATCCAGACTAATACCTATTGATCCAGACTAATACCTAATACCTATTGATCCAGACTAATACCCTATTGATCCAGACTAATACCTATTGATCCAGACTAATACCTATTGATCCAGACTAATACCTATTTATCCAGACTAATACCTATTGATCCAGACTATTGATCCAGACTAATACCTAATACCTATTGATCCAGACTAATACCTATTGATCCAGACTAATACCTAATACCTATTGATCCAGACTAATACCTATTGATCCAGACTAATACCTATTGATCCAGACTAATACCTATTGATCCAGACTAATACCTAATACCTATTGATCCAGACTAATACCTATTGATCCAGACTATTGATCCAGACTAATACCTATTGATCCAGACTAATACCTATTTATCCAGACTAATACCTATTGATCCAGACTATTGATCCAGACTAATACCTAATACCTATAGATCCAGACTAATACCTATTGATCCAGACTAATACCTAATACCTATTGATCCAGACTAATACCTATTGATCCAGACTAATACCTATTGATCCAGACTAATACCTATTGATCCAGACTAATACCTATTGATCCAGACTAATACCTATTGATCCAGACTAATACCTAATACCTATTGATCCAGACTAATACCTATTGATCCAGACTAATACCTATTTATCCAGACTAATACCTATTGATCCAGACTAATACCTATTGATCCAGACTAATACCTAATGATCCAGACTAATACCTATTTATTCAGACTAATACCTATTGATCCAGACTATTGATCCAGACTAATACCTATTGATCCAGACTAATACCTATTGATCCAGACTATTGATCCAGACTAATACCTATTGATCCAGACTAATACCTATTGATCCAGACTATTGATCCAGACTAATACCTATTGATCCAGACTAATACCTATTGATCCAGACTATTACCTATTGATCCAGACTAATACCTATTGATCCAGACTAATACCTATTGATCCAGACTAATACCTATTGATCCAGACTAATACCTGATCCAGACTAATACCTATTGATCCAGACTAATACCTATTGATCCAGACTAATACCTAGATCCAGACTAATACCTATTGATCCAGACTAATACCTATTGATCCAGACTAATACCTATTGATCCAGACTAATACCTATTGATCCAGACTAATACCTATTGATCCAGACTAATACCTATTGATCCAGACTAATACCTATTGATCCAGACTAATACCTATTGATCCAGACTAATACCTATTGATCCAGACTATTACCTATTGATCCAGACTAATACCTATTGATCCAGACTATTGATCCAGACTAATACCTATTGATCCAGACTAATACCTATTGATCCAGACTAATACCTATTGATCCAGACTAATACCTATTGATCCAGACTAATACCTATTGATCCAGACTAATACCTATTGATCCAGACTAATACCTATTGATCCAGACTAATACCTATTGATCCAGACTAATACCTATTGATCCAGACTAATACCTATTGATCCAGACTATTGATCCAGACTAATACCTATTGATCCAGACTGTTGATCCAGACTAATACCTATTGATCCAGACTGTTGATCCAGACTAATACCTATTGATCCAGACTGTTGATCCAGACTAATACCTATTGATCCAGACTATTGATCCAGACTAATACCTATTGATCCAGACTATTGATCCAGACTAATACCTATTGATCCAGACTAATACCTATTGATCCAGACTAATACCTATTGATCCAGACTAATACCTATTGATCCAGACTAATACCTATTGATCCAGACTAATACCTATTGATCCAGACTAATACCTATTGATCCAGACTAATACCTATTGATCCAGACTGTTGATCCAGACTAATACCTATTGATCCAGACTGTTGATCCAGACTAATACCTATTGATCCAGACTAATACCTATTGATCCAGACTAATACCTATTGATCCAGACTAATACCTATTGATCCAGACTATTGATCCAGACTAATACCTATTGATCCAGACTAATACCTATTGATCCAGACTCAATACCAGATCCAAGACTATTGATCCAGACTAATACCTACTGATCCAGACCAATGGTCTATTGATCCAGACTGTTGATCCAGACTAATACCTA
>NW_026287184.1:145000-211299 GCF_023373465.1 Oncorhynchus keta | reverse complement strand
AGTGATCCCAGCGTGCTTTATGAGTAGTGAGTAGTGATCCCAGGGTGCTTTATGAGTAGTGAGTAGTGATCCCAGCGTGCTTTATGAGTAGTGATCCCAGCGTGCTTTATGAGTAGTGAGTAGTGATCCCAGCGTGCTTTATGAGTAGTGAGTAGTGATCCCAGGGTGCTTTATGAGTAGTGATCCCAGGGTGCTTTATGAGTAGTGATCCCAGGGTGCTTTATGAGTAGTGAGTAGTGATCCCAGGGTGCTTTATGAGTAGTGATCCCAGGATGCTTTATGAGTAGTGATCCCAGGGTGCTTTATGAGTAGTGAGTAGTGATCCCAGGGTGCTTTATGAGTAGTGATCCCAGGGTGCTTTATGAGTAGTGATCCCAGGGTGCTTTATGAGTAGTGATCCCAGGGTGCTTTATGAGTAGTGATCCCAGGGTGCTTTATGAGTAGTGAGTAGTGATCCCAGGGTGCTTTATGAGTAGTGAGTAGTGATCCCAGGGTGCTTTATGAGTAGTGATCCCAGGGTGCTTTATGAGTAGTGAGTAGTGATCCCAGGGTGCTTTATGAGTAGTGATCCCAGGATGCTTTATGAGTAGTGATCCCAGTGTGCTTTATGAGTAGTGAGTAGTGATCCCAGCGTGCTTTATGAGTAGTGAGTAGTGATCCCAGGGTGCTTTATGAGTAGTGAGTAGTGATCCCAGCGTGCTTTATGAGTAGTGATCCCAGCGTGCTTTATGAGTAGTGAGTAGTGATCCCAGGGTGCTTTATGAGTAGTGAGTAGTGATCCCAGGGTGCTTTATGAGTAGTGAGTAGTGATCCCAGGGTGCTTTATGAGTAGTGAGTAGTGATCCCAGCGTGCTTTATGAGTAGTAGTGATCCCAGCGTGCTTGAGTAGTGAGTAGTGATCCCAGGGTGCTTTATGAGTAGTGATCCCAGTAGTAGTGATCCCAGGGTGCTTTATGAGTAGTGAGTAGTGATCCCAGGGTGCTTTATGAGTAGTGAGTAGTGATCCCAGGGTGCTTTATGAGTAGTGTAGTGATCCCAGGGTGCTTTATGAGTAGTGATCCCAGGGTGCTTTATGAGTAGTGATCCCAGGGTGCTTTATGAGTAGTGAGATCCCAGGGTGCTTTATGAGTAGTGATCCCAGGATGCTTTATGAGTAGTGATCCCAGGGTGCTTTATGAGTAGTGAGTAGTGATCCCAGGGTGCTTTATGAGTAGTGAGTAGTGATCCCAGGGTGCTTTATGAGTAGTGAGTAGTGATCCCAGGGTGCTTTATGAGTAGTGATCACAGGGTGCTTTTGAGTAGTGATCCCAGGGTGCTTTATGAGTAGTGAGTAGTGATCCCAGCGTGCTTTATGGGTAGTGAGTAGTGATCCCAGGGTGCTTTATGAGTAGTGAGTAGTGATCCCAGCGTGCTTTATGAGTAGTGAGTAGTGATCCCAGCGTGCTTTATGAGTAGTGAGTAGTGATCCCAGGGTGCTTTATGAGTAGTGATCCCAGGGTGCTTTATGAGTAGTGATCCCAGGGTGCTTTATGAGTAGTGAGTAGTGATCCCAGCGTGCTTTATGAGTAGTGAGTAGTGATCCCAGGGTGCTTTATGAGTAGTGAGTAGTGATCCCAGGGTGCTTTATGAGTAGTGAGTAGTGATCCCAGGGTGCTTTATGAGTAGTGATCCCAGGGTGCTTTATGAGTAGTGAGTAGTGATCCCAGGGTGCTTTATGAGTAGTGATCCCAGGATGCTTTATGAGTAGTGATCCCAGGGTGCTTTATGAGTAGTGAGTAGTGATCCCAGGGTGCTTTATGAGTAGTGAGTAGTGATCCCAGCGTGCTTTATGAGTAGTGAGTAGTGATCCCAGGGTGCTTTATGAGTAGTGAGTAGTGATCCCAGCGTGCTTTATGAGTAGTGATCCCAGTGTGCTTTATGAGTAGTGAGTAGTGATCCCAGGGTGCTTTATGAGTAGTGATCCCAGGGTGCTTTATGAGTAGTGAGTAGTGATCCCAGGGTGCTTTATGAGTAGTGAGTAGTGATCCCAGCGTGAGTAGTGAGTAGTGATCCCAGCGTGCTTTATGAGTAGTGAGTAGTGATCCCAGGGTGCTTTATGAGTAGTGAGTAGTGATCCCAGGGTGCTTTATGAGTAGTGAGTAGTGATCCCAGCGTGCTTTATGAGTAGTGAGTAGTGATCCCAGGGTGCTTTATGAGTAGTGAGTAGTGATCCCAGCGTGCTTTATGAGTAGTGATCCCAGCGTGCTTTATGAGTAGTGAGTAGTGATCCCAGCGTGCTTTATGAGTAGTGAGTAGTGATCCCAGGGTGCTTTATGAGTAGTGATCCCAGGGTGCTTTATGAGTAGTGATCCCAGGGTGCTTTATGAGTAGTGAGTAGTGATCCCAGGGTGCTTTATGAGTAGTGAGTAGTGATCCCAGGGTGCTTTATGAGTAGTGAGTAGTGATCCCAGGGTGCTTTATGAGTAGTGATCCCAGGGTGCTTTATGAGTAGTGATCCCAGGGTGCTTTATGAGTAGTAGTGATCCCAGGGTGCTTTATGAGTAGTAGTAGTGATCCCAGCGTGCTTTATGAGTAGTGAGTAGTGATCCCAGGGTGCTTTATGAGTAGTGAGTAGTGATCCCAGGGTGCTTTATGAGTAGTGATCCCAGGGTGCTTTATGAGTAGTGAGTAGTGATCCCAGCGTGCTTTATGAGTAGTGAGTAGTGATCCCAGCGTGCTTTATGAGTAGTGAGTAGTGATCCCAGGGTGCTTTATGAGTAGTGATCCCAGGGTGCTTTATGAGTAGTGATCCCAGGGTGCTTTATGAGTAGTGATCCCAGGGTGCTTTATGAGTAGTGATCCCAGGGTGCTTTATGAGTAGTGAGTAGTGATCCCAGCGTGCTTTATGAGTAGTGAGTAGTGATCCCAGGGTGCTTTATGAGTAGTGAGTAGTGATCCCAGGGTGCTTTATGAGTAGTGAGTAGTGATCCCAGGGTGCTTTATGAGTAGTGAGTAGTGATCCCAGGGTGCTTTATGAGTAGTGAGTAGTGATCCCAGCGTGCTTTATGAGTAGTGAGTAGTGATCCCAGCGTGCTTTATGAGTAGTGAGTAGTGATCCCAGGGTGCTTTATGAGTAGTGATCCCAGGGTGCTTTAGTAGTGATCCCAGGGTGCTTTATGAGTAGTGAGTAGTGATCCCAGGGTGCTTTATGAGTAGTGAGTAGTGATCCCAGGGTGCTTTATGAGTAGTGAGTAGTGATCCCAGGGTGCTTTATGAGTAGTGAGTAGTGATCCCAGGGTGCTTTATGTAGTAGTGAGTAGTGATCCCAGCGTGCTTTATGAGTAGTGATCCCAGCGTGCTTTATGAGTAGTGAGTAGTGATCCCAGGGTGCTTTATGAGTAGTGAGTAGTGATCCCAGGGTGCTTTATGAGTAGTGAGTAGTGATCCCAGCGTGCTTTATGAGTAGTGAGTAGTGATCCCAGGGTGCTTTATGAGTAGTGAGTAGTGATCCCAGCGTGCTTTATGAGTAGTGATCCCAGCGTGCTTTATGAGTAGTGAGTAGTGATCCCAGCGTGCTTTATGAGTAGTGAGTAGTGATCCCAGGGTGCTTTATGATGAGTGATCCCAGGGTGCTTTATGAGTAGTGATCCCAGGGTGCTTTATGAGTAGTGAGTAGTGATCCCAGGGTGCTTTATGAGTAGTGAGTAGTGATCCCAGGGTGCTTTATGAGTAGTGAGTAGTGATCCCAGGGTGCTTTATGAGTAGTGATCCCAGGGTGCTTTATGAGTAGTGATCCCAGGGTGCTTTATGAGTAGTGATCCCAGGGTGCTTTATGAGTAGTAAGTAGTGATCCCAGCGTGCTTTATGAGTAGTGAGTAGTGATCCCAGGGTGCTTTATGAGTAGTGAGTAGTGATCCCAGGGTGCTTTATGAGTAGTGATCCCAGGGTGCTTTATGAGTAGTGAGTAGTGATCCCAGCGTGCTTTATGAGTAGTGAGTAGTGATCCCAGCGTGCTTTATGAGTAGTGAGTAGTGATCCCAGGGTGCTTTATGAGTAGTGAGTAGTGATCCCAGGGTGCTTTATGAGTAGTGAGTAGTGATCCCAGGGTGCTTTATGAGTAGTGAGTAGTGATCCCAGGTGCTTTATGAGTAGTGAGTAGTGATCCCAGGGTGCTTTATGAGTAGTGAGTAGTGATCCCAGGGTGCTTTATGAGTAGTGAGTAGTGATCCCAGGGTGCTTTATGAGTAGTGAGTAGTGATCCCAGGGTGCTTTATGAGGATGCTTTAGTGAGTAGTGATCCCAGGGTGCTTTATGAGTAGTGAGTAGTGATCCCAGGGTGCTTTATGAGTAGTGAGTAGTGATCCCAGGGTGCTTTATGAGTAGTGAGTAGTGATCCCAGGGTGCTTTATGAGTAGTGAGTAGTGATCCCAGGGTGCTTTATGAGTAGTGTAGTGATCCCAGCGTGCTTTATGAGTAGTGAGTAGTGATCCCAGGGTGCTTTATGAGTAGTGAGTAGTGATCCCAGGGTGCTTTATGAGTAGTGAGTAGTGATCCCAGGGTGCTTTATGAGTAGTGAGTAGTGATCCCAGCGTGCTTTATGAGTAGTGAGTAGTGATCCCAGGGTGCTTTATGAGTAGTGAGTAGTGATCCCAGGGTGCTTTATGAGTAGTGAGTAGTGATCCCAGCGTGCTTTATGAGTAGTGAGTAGTGATCCCAGCGTGCTTTATGAGTAGTGAGTAGTGATCCCAGGGTGCTTTATGAGTAGTGATCCCAGGGTGCTTTATGTAGTGATCCCAGGGTGCTTTATGAGTAGTGAGTAGTGATCCCAGGGTGCTTTATGAGTAGTGAGTAGTGATCCCAGGGTGCTTTATGAGTAGTGAGTAGTGATCCCAGGGTGCTTTATGAGTAGTGATCCCAGGGTGCTTTATGAGTAGTGATCCCAGGGTGTAGTAGTGATCCCAGGGTGCTTTATGAGTAGTAAGTAGTGATCCCAGCGTGCTTTATGAGTAGTGAGTAGTGATCCCAGGGTGCTTTATGAGTAGTGAGTAGTGATCCCAGGGTGCTTTATGAGTAGTGAGTAGTGATCCCAGGGTGCTTTATGAGTTATGATCCCAGTAGTAGTGATCCCAGCGTGCTTTATGAGTAGTGAGTAGTGATCCCAGGGTGCTTTATGAGTAGTGCTTTAGTAGTGATCCCAGGGTGCTTTATGAGTAGTGATCCCAGGGTGCTTTATGAGTAGTGATCCCAGGGTGCTTTATGAGTAGTGAGTAGTGATCCCAGGGTGCTTTATGAGTAGTGAGTAGTGATCCCAGGGTGCTTTGAGTAGTGATGTGATCCCAGTGTGCTTTATGTAGTGATCCCAGGGTGCTTTATGAGTAGTGAGTAGTGATCCCAGGGTGCTTTATGAGTAGTGAGTAGTGATCCCAGCGTGCTTTATGAGTAGTGAGTAGTGATCCCAGGTGCTTTATGAGTAGTGAGTAGTGATCCCAGGGTGCTTTATGAGTAGTGAGTAGTGATCCCAGGGTGCTTTATGAGTAGTGAGTAGTGATCCCAGGGTGCTTTATGAGTAGTGAGTAGTGATCCCAGCGTGCTTTATGAGTAGTGATCCCAGCGTGCTTTATGAGTAGTGAGTAGTGATCCCAGGGTGCTTTATGAGTAGTGAGTAGTGATCCCAGGGTGCTTTATGAGTAGTGAGTAGTGATCCCAGCGTGCTTTATGAGTAGTGAGTAGTGATCCCAGGGTGCTTTATGAGTAGTGAGTAGTGATCCCAGCGTGCTTTATGAGTAGTGAGTAGTGATCCCAGCGTGCTTTATGAGTAGTGAGTAGTGATCCCAGCGTGCTTTATGAGTAGTGAGTAGTGATCCCAGGGTGCTTTATGAGTAGTGATCCCAGGGTGCTTTATGAGTAGTGATCCCAGGGTGCTTTATGAGTAGTGAGTAGTGATCCCAGGGTGCTTTATGAGTAGTGAGTAGTGATCCCAGGGTGCTTTATGAGTAGTGAGTAGTGATCCCAGGGTGCTTTATGAGTAGTGAGTAGTGATCCCAGGGTGCTTTATGAGTAGTGATCCCAGGGTGCTTTATGAGTAGTGATAGTGATCCCAGCGTGCTTTATGAGTAGTGAGTAGTGATCCCAGCGTGCTTTATGAGTAGTGAGTAGTGATCCCAGGGTGCTTTATGAGTAGTGAGTAGTGATCCCAGGGTGCTTTATGAGTAGTGATCCCAGGGTGCTTTATGAGTAGTGATCCCAGGGTGCTTTATGAGTAGTGATCCCAGGGTGCTTTATGAGTAGTGAGTAGTGATCCCAGCGTGCTTTATGAGTAGTGAGTAGTGATCCCAGGGTGCTTTATGAGTAGTGAGTAGTGATCCCAGGGTGCTTTATGAGTAGTGAGTAGTGATCCCAGGGTGCTTTATGAGTAGTGAGTAGTGATCCCAGGGTGCTTTATGAGTAGTGAGTAGTGATCCCAGGGTGCTTTATGAGTAGTGAGTAGTGATCCCAGCGTGCTTTATGAGTAGTGAGTAGTGATCCCAGCGTGCTTTATGAGTAGTGAGTAGTGATCCCAGGGTGCTTTATGAGTAGTGATCCCAGGGTGCTTTATGAGTAGTGATCCCAGGGTGCTTTATGAGTAGTGAGTAGTGATCCCAGGGTGCTTTATGAGTAGTGAGTAGTGATCCCAGGGTGCTTTATGAGTAGTGAGTAGTGATCCCAGGGTGCTTTATGAGTAGTGATCCCAGGGTGCTTTATGAGTAGTGATCCCAGGGTGCTTTATGAGTAGTGAGTCCCAGGGTGCTTTATGAGTAGTGATCCCAGGATGCTTTATGAGTAGTGATCCCAGGGTGCTTTATGAGTAGTGAGTAGTGATCCCAGGGTGCTTTATGAGTAGTGAGTAGTGATCCCAGCGTGCTTTATGAGTGAGTAGTGATCCCAGGGTGCTTTATGAGTAGTGAGTAGTGATCCCAGCGTGCTTTATGAGTAGTGAGTAGTGATCCCAGCGTGCTTTATGAGTAGTGAGTAGTGATCCCAGGGTGCTTTATGAGTAGTGAGTAGTGATCCCAGGGTGCTTTATGAGTAGTGAGTAGTGATCCCAGGGTGCTTTATGAGTAGTGAGTAGTGATCCCAGCGTGCTTTATGAGTAGTGAGTAGTGATCCCAGCGTGCTTTATGAGTAGTAGTAGTGATCCCAGGGTGCTTTATGAGTAGTGATCCCAGTATGAGTAGTGATCCCAGGGTGCTTTATGAGTAGTGATCCCAGGGTGCTTTATGAGTAGTGAGTAGTGATCCCAGGGTGCTTTATGAGTAGTGATCCCAGGATGCTTTATGAGTAGTGATCCCAGGGTGCTTTATGAGTAGTGAGTAGTGATCCCAGGGTGCTTTATGAGTAGTGAGTAGTGATCCCAGCGTGCTTTATGAGTAGTGAGTAGTGATCCCAGGGTGCTTTATGAGTAGTGATCCCAGGGTGCTTTATGAGTAGTGATCCCAGGGTGCTTTATGAGTAGTGAGTAGTGATCCCAGGGTGCTTTATGAGTAGTGATCCCAGGATGCTTTATGATCCCAGGGTGCTTTATGAGTAGTGAGTAGTGATCCCAGGGTGCTTTATGAGTAGTGAGTAGTGATCCCAGCGTGCTTTATGAGTAGTGAGTAGTGATCCCAGGGTGCTTTATGAGTAGTGAGTAGTGATCCCAGCGTGCTTTATGAGTAGTGATCCCAGCGTGCTTTATGAGTAGTGAGTAGTGATCCCAGGGTGCTTTATGAGTAGTGAGTAGTGATCCCAGGGTGCTTTATGAGTAGTGAGTAGTGATCCCAGGGTGATTTATGAGTAGTGAGTAGTGATCCCAGGGTGCTTTATGAGTAGTGAGTAGTGATCCCAGGGTGCTTATGAGTAGTGATCCCAGGGTGCTTTATGAGTAGTGAGTAGTGATCCCAGGGTGCTTTATGAGTAGTGATCCCAGGGTGCTTTATGAGTAGTGATAGTGATCCCAGCATGCTTTATGAGTAGTGAGTAGTGATCCCAGCGTGCTTTATGAGTAGTGAGTAGTGATCCCAGGGTGCTTTATGAGTAGTGATCCCAGGGTGCTTTATGAGTAGTGATCCCAGGGTGCTTTATGAGTAGTGAGTAGTGATCCCAGGGTGCTTTATGAGTAGTGAGTAGTGATCCCAGGTGCTTTATGAGTAGTGAGTAGTGATCCCAGGTGCTTTATGAGTAGTGAGTAGTGATCCCAGGGTGCTTATGAGTAGTGAGTAGTGATCCCAGCGTGCTTTATGAGTAGTGAGTAGTGATCCCAGCGTGCTTTATGAGTAGTGAGTAGTGATCCCAGGGTGCTTTATGAGTAGTGATCCCAGGGTGCTTTATGAGTAGTGATCCCAGGGTGCTTTATGAGTAGTGATCCCAGGGTGCTTTATGAGTAGTGAGTAGTGATCCCAGGGTGCTTTATGAGTAGTGATCCCAGGTGCTTTATGAGTAGTGATCCCAGGGTGCTTTATGAGTAGTGAGTAGTGATCCCAGCGTGCTTTATGAGTAGTGAGTAGTGATCCCAGGGTGCTTTATGAGTAGTGAGTAGTGATCCCAGGGTGCTTTATGAGTAGTGAGTAGTGATCCCAGGGTGCTTTATGAGTAGTGAGTAGTGATCCCAGGGTGCTTTATGAGTAGTGAGTAGTGATCCCAGGGTGCTTTATGAGTAGTGATCCCAGCGTGCTTTATGAGTAGTGATCCCAGCGTGCTTTATGAGTCCCAGCGTGCTTTATGAGTAGTGAGTAGTGATCCCAGGGTGCTTTATGAGTAGTGAGTAGTGATCCCAGGGTGCTTTATGAGTAGTGAGTAGTGATCCCAGGTTGCTTTATTTATGAGTAGTGATCCCAGGGTGCTTTATGAGTAGTGAGTAGTGATCCCAGGGTGCTTTATGAGTAGTGAGTAGTGATCCCAGGGTGCTTTATGAGTAGTGATCCCAGGGTGCTTTATGAGTAGTGATTAGTGATCCCAGGGTGCTTTATGAGTAGTGAGTAGTGATCCCAGGGTGCTTTATGAGTAGTGAGTAGTGATCCCAGGGTGCTTTATGAGTAGTGATCCCAGGGTGCTTTATGTAGTGATCCCAGGGTGCTTTATATAGTGAGTAGTGATCCCAGCGTGCTTTATGAGTAGTGAGTAGTGATCCCAGGGTGCTTTATGAGTAGTGAGTAGTGATCCCAGGGTGCTTTATGAGTAGTGAGTAGTGATCCCAGGGTGCTTTATGAGTAGTGAGTAGTGATCCCAGGGTGCTTTATGAGTAGTGAGTAGTGATCCCAGGGTGCTTTATGAGTAGTGATCCCAGGGTGCTTTATGAGTAGTGAGTAGTGATCCCAGCGTGCTTTATGAGTAGTGAGTAGTGATCCCAGGGTGCTTTATGAGTAGTGAGTAGTGATCCCAGGGTGCTTTATGAGTAGTGATCCCAGGGTGCTTTATGAGTTGTGTGATCCCAGGGTGCTTTATGAGTAGTGATCCCAGGGTGCTTTATGAGTAGTGAGTAGTGATCCCAGCGTGCTTTATGAGTAGTGAGTAGTGATCCCAGCGTGCTTTATGAGTAGTGAGTAGTGATCCCAGGGTGCTTTATGAGTAGTGAGGGTGCTTTATGAGTAGTGATCCCAGGGTGCTTTATGAGTAGTGAGTAGTGATCCCAGCGTGCTTTATGAGTAGTGAGTAGTGATCCCAGCGTGCTTTATGAGTAGTGAGTAGTGATCCCAGGGTGCTTTATGAGTAGTGATCCCAGGGTGCTTTAGAGTAGTGATCCCAGGGTGCTTTATGAGTAGTGAGTAGTGATCCCAGCGTGCTTTATGAGTAGTGAGTAGTGATCCCAGGGTGCTTTATGAGTAGTGAGTAGTGATCCCAGGGTGCTTTATGAGTAGTGAGTAGTGATCCCAGGGTGCTTTATGAGTAGTGAGTAGTGATCCCATGGTGCTTATGAGTAGTGATCCCAGGGTGCTTTATGAGTAGTGAGTAGTGATCCCAGGGTGCTTTATGAGTAGTGAGTAGTGATCCCAGGGTGCTTTATGAGTAGTGAGTAGTGATCCCAGGGTGCTTTATGAGTAGTGAGTAGTGATCCCAGGGTGCTTTATGAGTAGTGATCCCAGCGTGCTTTATGAGTAGTGATCCCAGCGTGCTTTATGAGTAGTGAGTAGTGATCCCAGCGTGCTTTATGAGTAGTGAGTAGTGATCCCAGGGTGCTTTATGAGTAGTGAGTAGTGATCCCAGGGTGCTTTATGAGTAGTGATCCCAGGTAGTAGTGATCCCAGGGTGCTTTATGAGTAGTGAGTAGTGATCCCAGGGTGCTTTATGAGTAGTGAGTAGTGATCCCAGGGTGCTTTATGAGTAGTGATCCCAGGGTGCTTTATGAGTAGTGAGTAGTGATCCCAGGGTGCTTTATGAGTAGTGAGTAGTGATCCCAGGGTGCTTTATGAGTAGTGAGTAGTGATCCCAGGGTGCTTTATGAGTAGTGATCCCAGGGTGCTTTGAGTGAGTAGTGATCCCAGGGTGCTTTATGAGTAGTGAGTAGTGATCCCAGCGTGCTTTATGAGTAGTGAGTAGTGATCCCAGGGTGCTTTATGAGTAGTGAGTAGTGATCCCAGGGTGCTTTATGAGTAGTGAGTAGTGATCCCAGGGTGCTTTATGAGTAGTGAGTAGTGATCCCAGGGTGCTTTATGAGTAGTGAGTAGTGATCCCAGGGTGCTTTATGAGTAGTGATCCCAGGGTGCTTTATGAGTAGTGAGTAGTGATCCCAGCGTGCTTTATGAGTAGTGAGTAGTGATCCCAGCGTGCTTTATGAGTAGTGAGTAGTGATCCCAGGGTGCTTTATGAGTAGTGATCCCAGGGTGCTTTATGAGTGATCCCAGGGTGCTTTATGAGTAGTGATCCCAGGGTGCTTTATGAGTAGTGAGTAGTGATCCCAGCGTGCTTTATGAGTAGTGAGTAGTGATCCCAGCGTGCTTTATGAGTAGTGAGTAGTGATCCCAGGGTGCTTTATGAGTAGTGAGGGTGCTTTATGAGTAGTGATCCCAGGGTGCTTTATGAGTAGTGAGTAGTGATCCCAGCGTGCTTTATGAGTAGTGAGTAGTGATCCCAGGTGCTTTATGAGTAGTGAGTAGTGATCCCAGGGTGCTTTATGAGTAGTGATCCCAGGGTGCTTTATGAGTAGTGATCCCAGGGTGCTTTATGAGTAGTGAGTAGTGATCCCAGCGTGCTTTATGAGTAGTGAGTAGTGATCCCAGGGTGCTTTATGAGTAGTGAGTAGTGATCCCAGGGTGCTTTATGAGTAGTGAGTAGTGATCCCAGGGTGCTTTATGAGTAGTGAGTAGTGATCCCAGGGTGCTTATGAGTAGTGATCCCAGGGTGCTTTATGAGTAGTGAGTAGTGATCCCAGGGTGCTTTATGAGTAGTGATCCCAGGGTGCTTTATGAGTAGTGAGTAGTGATCCCAGCGTGCTTTATGAGTAGTGAGTAGTGATCCCAGGGTGCTTTATGAGTAGTGATCCCAGGGTGCTTTATGAGTAGTGAGTAGTGATCCCAGCGTGCTTTATGAGTAGTGAGTAGTGATCCCAGGGTGCTTTATGAGTAGTGAGTAGTGATCCCAGCGTGCTTTATGAGTAGTGAGTAGTGATCCCAGCGTGCTTTATGAGTAGTGAGTAGTGATCCCAGGGTGCTTTATGAGTAGTGATCCCAGGGTGCTTTATGAGTAGTGATCCCAGGGTGCTTTATGAGTAGTGAGTAGTGATCCCAGGTGCTTTATGAGTAGTGAGTAGTGATCCCAGGGTGCTTTATGAGTAGTGAGTAGTGATCCCAGGGTGCTTTATGAGTAGTGAGTAGTGATCCCAGGGTGCTTTATGAGTAGTAGTAGTGATCCCATGGTGCTTTATGAGTAGTGATCCCAGGGTGCTTTATGAGTAGTGAGTAGTGATCCCAGGGTGCTTTATGAGTAGTGATCCCAGGGTGCTTTATGAGTAGTGAGTAGTGATCCCAGCGTGCTTTATGAGTAGTGAGTAGTGATCCCAGGGTGCTTTATGAGTAGTGAGTAGTGATCCCAGGGTGCTTTATGAGTAGTGATCCCAGGGTGCTTTATGAGTAGTGAGTAGTGATCCCAGGGTGCTTTATGAGTAGTGAGTAGTGATCCCAGCGTGCTTTATGAGTAGTGAGTAGTGATCCCAGCGTGCTTTATGAGTAGTGAGTAGTGATCCCAGGGTGCTTTATGAGTAGTGATCCCAGGGTGCTTTATGAGTAGTGATCCCAGGGTGCTTTATGAGTAGTGATCCCAGGGTGCTTTATGAGTAGTGAGTAGTGATCCCAGGGTGCTTTATGAGTAGTGATCCCAGGGTGCTTTATGAGTAGTGATCCCAGGGTGCTTTAGTAGTGATCCCAGGGTGCTTTATGAGTAGTGAGTAGTGATCCCAGCGTGCTTTATGAGTAGTGAGTAGTGATCCCAGGGTGCTTTATGAGTAGTGAGTAGTGATCCCAGGGTGCTTTATGAGTAGTGATCCCAGGGTGCTTTATGAGTTGTGATCCCAGGGTGCTTTATGAGTAGTGATCCCAGGGTGCTTTATGAGTAGTGAGTAGTGATCCCAGCGTGCTTTATGAGTAGTGAGTAGTGATCCCAGCGTGCTTTATGAGTAGTGAGTAGTGATCCCAGGGTGCTTTATGAGTAGTGATCCCAGGGTGCTTTATGAGTAGTGATCCCAGGGTGCTTTATGAGTAGTGAGTAGTGATCCCAGCGTGCTTTATGAGTAGTGAGTAGTGATCCCAGCGTGCTTTATGAGTAGTGAGTAGTGATCCCAGGGTGCTTTATGAGTAGTGATCCCAGGGTGCTTTATGAGTAGTGATCCCAGGGTGCTTTATGAGTAGTGAGTAGTGATCCCAGGGTGCTTTATGAGTAGTGAGTAGTGATCCCAGGGTGCTTTATGAGTAGTGAGTAGTGATCCCAGGGTGCTTTATGAGTAGTGAGTAGTGATCCCAGGGTGCTTTATGAGTAGTGAGTAGTGATCCCAGGTGCTTTAGTGATCCCAGGGTGCTTTATGAGTAGTGATCCCAGTGGTGCTTTGTGCTTATGAGTAGTGATCCCAGGGTGCTTTATGAGTAGTGAGTAGTGATCCCAGCGTGCTTTATGAGTAGTGAGTAGTGATCCCAGGTGCTTTATGAGTAGTAGTAGTGATCCCAGCGTGCTTTATGAGTAGTGAGTAGTGATCCCAGCGTGCTTTATGAGTAGTGAGTAGTGATCCCAGGGTGCTTTATGAGTAGTGAGTAGTGATCCCAGCGTGCTTTATGAGTAGTGAGTAGTGATCCCAGCGTGCTTTATGAGTAGTGAGTAGTGATCCCAGGGTGCTTTATGAGTAGTGATCCCAGGGTGCTTTATGAGTAGTGATCCCAGGGTGCTTTATGAGTAGTGAGTAGTGATCCCAGCGTGCTTTATGAGTAGTGAGTAGTGATCCCAGGGTGCTTTATGAGTAGTGAGTAGTGATCCCAGGGTGCTTTATGAGTAGTGAGTAGTGATCCCAGGGTGCTTTATGAGTAGTGAGTAGTGATCCCAGGGTGCTTTATGAGTAGTAGTGATCCCAGGGTGCTTTATGAGTAGTGAGTAGTGATCCCAGGGTGCTTTATGTAGTAGTGATCCCAGGGTGCTTTATGAGTAGTGAGTAGTGATCCCAGGGTGCTTTATGAGTAGTGATCCCAGGGTGCTTTATGAGTAGTGAGTAGTGATCCCAGCGTGCTTTATGAGTAGTGAGTAGTGATCCCAGGGTGCTTTATGAGTAGTGAGTAGTGATCCCAGGGTGCTTTATGAGTAGTGATCCCAGGGTGCTTTATGAGTAGTGAGTAGTGATCCCAGGGTGCTTTATGAGTAGTGAGTAGTGATCCCAGCGTGCTTTATGAGTAGTGAGTAGTGATCCCAGCGTGCTTTATGAGTAGTGAGTAGTGATCCCAGGGTGCTTTATGAGTAGTGATCCCAGGGTGCTTTATGAGTAGTGATCCCAGGGTGCTTTATGAGTAGTGATCCCAGGGTGCTTTATGAGTAGTGAGTAGTGATCCCAGGGTGCTTTATGAGTAGTGATCCCAGGGTGCTTTATGAGTAGTGATCCCAGGGTGCTTTATGAGTAGTGAGTAGTGATCCCAGCGTGCTTTATGAGTAGTGAGTAGTGATCCCAGCGTGCTTTATGAGTAGTGATCCCAGTAGTAGTAGATCCCAGGGTGCTTTATGAGTAGTGAGTAGTGATCCCAGGGTGCTTTATGAGTAGTGATCCCAGGTTGCTTTATGAGTAGTGATCCCAGGGTGCTTTATGAGTAGTGAGTAGTGATCCCAGGGTGCTTTATGAGTAGTGAGTAGTGATCCCAGGGTGCTTTATGAGTAGTGAGTAGTGATCCCAGGGTGCTTTATGAGTAGTGATCCCAGGGTGCTTTATGAGTAGTGATCCCAGGGTGCTTTATGAGTAGTGATCCCAGGGTGCTTTATGAGTAGTGAGTAGTGATCCCAGGGTGCTTTATGAGTAGTGAGTAGTGATCCCAGGGTGCTTTATGAGTAGTGAGTAGTGATCCCAGGGTGCTTTATGAGTAGTGAGTAGTGATCCCAGGGTGCTTTATGAGTAGTGAGTAGTGATCCCAGGGTGCTTTATGAGTAGTGAGTAGTGATCCCAGGTGCTTTATGAGTAGTGAGTAGTGATCCCAGGGTGCTTTATGAGTAGTGATCCCAGGGTGCTTTATGAGTAGTGATCCCAGGGTGCTTTATGAGTAGTGTGATCCCAGGGTGCTTTAGTGAGTAGTGATCCCAGGGTGCTTTATGAGTAGTGATCCCAGGGTGCTTTATGAGTAGTGAGTAGTGATCCCAGGGTGCTTTATGAGTAGTGAGTAGTGATCCCAGGGTGCTTTATGAGTAGTGAGTAGTGATCCCAGGGTGCTTTATGAGTAGTGAGTAGTGATCCCAGGGTGCTTTATGAGTAGTGATCCCAGGTGCTTTATGAGTAGTGATCCCAGCGTGCTTTATGAGTAGTGATCCCAGCGTGCTTTATGAGTAGTGAGTAGTGATCCCAGGGTGCTTTATGAGTAGTGAGTAGTGATCCCAGGGTGCTTTATGAGTAGTGATCCCAGGTGCTTTATGAGTAGTGATCCCAGGGTGCTTTATGAGTAGTGAGTAGTGATCCCAGGGTGCTTTATGAGTAGTGAGTAGTGATCCCAGGGTGCTTTATGAGTAGTGAGTAGTGATCCCAGGGTGCTTTATGAGTAGTGAGTAGTGATCCCAGGGTGCTTTATGAGTAGTGAGTAGTGATCCCAGGGTGCTTTATGAGTAGTGAGTAGTGATCCCAGCGTGCTTTATGAGTAGTGAGTAGTGATCCCAGCGTGCTTTATGAGTAGTGAGTAGTGATCCCAGGGTGCTTTATGAGTAGTGATCCCAGGGTGATGAGTAGTGATCCCAGGGTGCTTTATGAGTAGTGAGTAGTGATCCCAGCGTGCTTTATGAGTAGTGAGTAGTGATCCCAGGGTGCTTTATGAGTAGTGAGTAGTGATCCCAGGGTGCTTTATGAGTAGTGAGTGATCCCAGGGTGCTTTATGAGTAGTGAGTAGTGATCCCAGGGTGCTTTATGAGTAGTGAGTAGTGATCCCAGGGTGCTTTATGAGTAGTGAGTAGTGATCCCAGGGTGCTTTATGAGTAGTGAGTAGTCCCCAGGGTGCTTTATGAGTAGTGATCCCAGGGTGCTTTAGAGAGTGATCCCAGGGTGCTTTATGAGTAGTGAGTAGTGATCCCAGGGTGCTTTATGAGTAGTGATCCCAGGGTGCTTTATGAGTAGTAGATCCCAGGGTGCTTTATGAGTAGTGAGTAGTGATCCCAGCTTGCTTTATGAGTAGTGAGTAGTGATCCCAGGGTGCTTTATGAGTAGTGATCCCAGCGTGCTTTATGAGTAGTGATAGTGATCCCAGGGTGCTTTATGAGTAGTGAGTAGTGATCCCAGGGTGCTTTATGAGTAGTGATCCCAGGGTGCTTTATGAGTAGTGATCCCAGGGTGCTTTATGAGTAGTGATCCCAGGGTGCTTTATGAGTAGTGAGTAGTGATCCCAGGGTGCTTTATAGTAGTGATCCCAGGGTGCTTTATAGTAGTAGTGATCCCAGGGTGCTTTATGAGTAGTGAGTAGTGATCCCAGCGTGCTTTATGAGTAGTGAGTAGTGATCCCAGGGTGCTTTATGAGTAGTGAGTAGTGATCCCAGGGTGCTTTATGAGTAGTGATCCCAGGGTGCTTTATGAGTAGTGAGTAGTGATCCCAGGGTGCTTTATGAGTAGTGAGTAGTGATCCCAGCGTGCTTTATGAGTAGTGAGTAGTGATCCCAGCGTGCTTTATGAGTAGTGAGTAGTGATCCCAGGGTGCTTTATGAGTAGTGATCCCAGGGTGCTTTATGAGTAGTGATCCCAGGGTGCTTTATGAGTAGTGAGTGATCCCAGGGTGCTTTATGAGTAGTGAGTAGTGATCCCAGGGTGCTTTATGAGTAGTGATCCCAGATGCCAGTGATCCCAGGGTGCTTTATGAGTAGTGAGTAGTGATCCCAGCTTGCTTTATGAGTAGTGAGTAGTGATCCCAGGTGCTTTATGAGTAGTGAGTAGTCCCCCAGCGTGCTTTATGAGTAGTGATCCCAGTAGTGATCCCAGGGTGCTTTATGAGTAGTGAGTAGTGATCCCAGGGTGCTTTATGAGTAGTAGTGATCCCAGGGTGCTTTATGAGTAGTGATCCCAGGGTGCTTTATGAGTAGTGATCCCAGGGTGCTTTATGAGTAGTGAGTAGTGATCCCAGGGTGCTTTATGAGTAGTGATCCCAGGGTGCTTTATGAGTAGTGATCCCAGGGTGCTTTATGAGTAGTGAGTAGTGATCCCAGCTTGCTTTATGAGTAGTGAGTAGTGATCCCAGCGTGCTTTATGAGTAGTGATCCCAGCGTGCTTTATGAGTAGTGATCCCAGTAGTGATAGTGATCCCAGGGTGCTTTATGAGTAGTAGTAGTGATCCCAGGGTGCTTTATGAGTAGTGAGTAGTGATCCCAGGTGCTTTATGAGTAGTGAGTAGTGATCCCAGGGTGCTTTATGAGTAGTGAGTGATCCCAGGGTGCTTTATGAGTAGTGAGTAGTGATCCCAGGGTGCTTTATGAGTAGTGAGTAGTAGATCCCAGGGTGCTTTATGAGTAGTGATCCCAGGGTGCTTTATGAGTAGTGAGTCCCAGGGTGCTTTATGAGTAGTGAGTAGTGATCCCAGGGTGCTTTATGAGTAGTGAGTAGTGATCCCAGGGTGCTTTATGAGTAGTGAGTAGTGATCCCAGGGTGCTTTATGAGTAGTGAGTAGTGATCCCAGCGTGCTTTATGAGTAGTGAGTAGTGATCCCAGCGTGCTTTATGAGTAGTGAGTAGTGATCCCAGGGTGCTTTATGAGTAGTGATCCCAGGGTGCTTTATGAGTAGTGATCCCAGGGTGCTTTATGAGTAGTAGTGATCCCAGGGTGCTTTATGAGTAGTGAGTAGTGATCCCAGGGTGCTTTATGAGTAGTGATCCCAGGGTAGTGATCCCAGGGTGCTTTATGAGTAGTGAGTAGTGATCCCAGCGTGCTTTATGAGTAGTGAGTAGTGATCCCAGGGTGCTTTATGAGTAGTGAGTAGTGATCCCAGGGTGCTTTATGAGTAGTGAGTAGTGATCCCAGGGTGCTTTATGAGTAGTGATCCCAGGGTGCTTTATGAGTAGTGTGATCCCAGCGTGCTTTATGAGTAGTGATCCCAGCGTGCTTTATGAGTAGTGAGTAGTGATCCCAGGGTGCTTTATGAGTAGTGAGTAGTGATCCCAGGGTGCTTTATGAGTAGTGAGTCCCAGGGTGCTTTATGAGTAGTGATCCCAGGGTGCTTTATGAGTAGTGAGTAGTGATCCCAGGGTGCTTTATGAGTAGTGAGTAGTGATCCCAGCGTGCTTTATGAGTAGTGAGTAGTGATCCCAGGGTGCTTTATGAGTAGTGAGTAGTGATCCCAGGGTGCTTTATGAGTAGTGAGTAGTGATCCCAGGGTGCTTTATGAGTAGTGAGTAGTGATCCCAGCGTGCTTTATGAGTAGTGAGTAGTGATCCCAGGGTGCTTTATGAGTAGTGAGTAGTGATCCCAGCGTGCTTTATGAGTAGTGAGTAGTGATCCCAGCGTGCTTTATGAGTAGTGAGTAGTGATCCCAGGGTGCTTTATGAGTAGTGATCCCAGGGTGCTTTATGTAGTGATCCCAGGGTGCTTTATGAGTAGTGAGTAGTGATCCCAGCGTGCTTTATGAGTAGTGAGTAGTGATCCCAGGGTGCTTTATGAGTAGTGAGTAGTGATCCCAGGGTGCTTTATGAGTAGTGAGTAGTGATCCCAGGGTGCTTTATGAGTAGTGAGTAGTGATCCCAGGTGCTTTATGAGTAGTGATCCCAGGGTGCTTTATGAGTAGTGAGTGATCCCAGGGTGCTTTATGAGTAGTGATCCCAGGGTGCTTTATGAGTAGTGAGTAGTGATCCCAGGGTGCTTTATGAGTAGTGAGTAGTGATCCCAGGGTGCTTTATGAGTAGTGAGTAGTGATCCCAGGGTGCTTTATGAGTAGTGATCCCAGGGTGCTTTATGAGTAGTAGTGATCCCAGGGTGCTTTATGAGTAGTGAGTAGTGATCCCAGCGTGCTTTATGAGTAGTGAGTAGTGATCCCAGCGTGCTTTATGAGTAGTGAGTAGTGATCCCAGGGTGCTTTATGAGTAGTGATCCCAGGGTGCTTTATGAGTAGTGATCCCAGGGTGCTTTATGAGTAGTGATCCCAGGGTGCTTTATGAGTAGTGAGTAGTGATCCCAGGGTGCTTTATGAGTAGTGATCCCAGGGTGCTTTATGAGTAGTGATCCCAGGGTGCTTTATGAGTAGTGAGTAGTGATCCCAGCGTGCTTTATGAGTAGTGAGTAGTGATCCCAGCGTGCTTTATGAGTAGTGATCCCAGCGTGCTTTATGAGTAGTGATCCCAGTAGTGAGTATCCCAGGGTGCTTTATGAGTAGTGAGTAGTGATCCCAGGGTGCTTTATGAGTAGTGATCCCAGGTAGTGATCCCAGGGTGCTTTATGAGTAGTAGTAGTGATCCCAGGGTGCTTTATGAGTAGTGAGTAGTGATCCCAGGGTGCTTTATGAGTAGTGAGTAGTGATCCCAGGGTGCTTTATGAGTAGTGAGCTTTATGAGTAGTGATCCCAGGGTGCTTTATGAGTAGTGAGTAGTGATCCCAGGGTGCTTTATGAGTAGTGAGTAGTGATCCCAGGGTGCTTTATGAGTAGTGAGTAGTGATCCCAGGGTGCTTTATGAGTAGTGAGTAGTGATCCCAGGGTGCTTTATGAGTAGTGAGTAGTGATCCCAGCGTGCTTTATGAGTAGTGAGTAGTGATCCCAGCGTGCTTTATGAGTAGTGAGTAGTGATCCCAGGGTGCTTTATGAGTAGTGATCCCAGGGTGCTTTATGTAGTGATCCCAGGGTGCTTTATGAGTAGTGATCCCCAGGGTGCTTTATGAGTAGTGAGTAGTGATCCCAGGGTGCTTTATGAGTAGTGATCCCAGGGTGCTTTATGAGTAGTGATCCCAGGGTGCTTTATGAGTAGTGAGTAGTGATCCCAGCGTGCTTTATGAGTAGTGAGTAGTGATCCCAGGGTGCTTTATGAGTAGTGAGTAGTGATCCCAGGGTGCTTTATGAGTAGTGAGTAGTGATCCCAGGGTGCTTTATGAGTAGTGATCCCAGGGTGCTTTATGAGTAGTGATCCCAGGGTGCTTTATGAGTAGTGATCCCAGGTGCTTTATGAGTAGTGAGTAGTGATCCCAGGGTGCTTTATGAGTAGTGAGTAGTGATCCCAGGGTGCTTTATGAGTAGTGAGTAGTGATCCCAGGGTGCTTTATGAGTAGTGAGTAGTGATCCCAGGGTGCTTTATGAGTAGTGAGTAGTGATCCCAGGGTGCTTGAGTAGTGAGTAGTGATCCCAGGGTGCTTTATGAGTAGTGAGTAGTGATCCCAGGGTGCTTTATGAGTAGTGATCCCAGGGTGCTTTATGAGTAGTGATCCCAGGGTGCTTTATGAGTAGTGAGTAGTGATCCCAGGGTGCTTTATGAGTAGTGAGTAGTGATCCCAGGGTGCTTTATGAGTAGTGAGTAGTGATCCCAGGGTGCTTTATGAGTAGTGAGTAGTGATCCCAGGGTGCTTTATGAGTAGTAGTGATCCCAGGGTGCTTTATGAGTAGTAGTAGTGATCCCAGGGTGCTTTATGAGTAGTGAGTAGTGATCCCAGGGTGCTTTATGAGTAGTGAGTAGTGATCCCAGCGTGCTTTATGAGTAGTGAGTAGTGATCCCAGCGTGCTTTATGAGTAGTGAGTAGTGATCCCAGGGTGCTTTATGAGTAGTGATCCCAGGGTGCTTTATGAGTAGTGAGTAGTGATCCCAGGGTGCTTTATGAGTAGTGAGTAGTGATCCCAGGGTGCTTTATGAGTAGTGAGTAGTGATCCCAGGGTGCTTTATGAGTAGTGATCCCAGGGTGCTTTATGAGTAGTGAGTAGTGATCCCAGGGTGCTTTATGAGTAGTGAGTAGTGATCCCAGGGTGCTTTATGAGTAGTGAGTGCTTTATGAGTGATCCCAGGGTGCTTTATGAGTAGTGAGTAGTGATCCCAGCGTGCTTTATGAGTAGTGAGTAGTGATCCCAGGGTGCTTTATGAGTAGTGAGTAGTGATCCCAGGGTGCTTTATGAGTAGTGAGTAGTGATCCCAGGGTGCTTTATGAGTAGTGAGTAGTGATCCCAGGGTGCTTTATGAGTAGTGAGTAGTGATCCCAGGTGCTTTATGAGTAGTGATCCCAGGTGCTTTAGTGATCCCAGGGTGCTTTATGAGTAGTGAGTAGTGATCCCAGCGTGCTTTATGAGTAGTGAGTAGTGATCCCAGGGTGCTTTATGAGTAGTGAGTAGTGATCCCAGCATGCTTTATGAGTAGTGAGTAGTGATCCCAGCGTGCTTTATGAGTAGTGAGTAGTGATCCCAGGGTGCTTTATGAGTAGTGAGTAGTGATCCCAGGGTGCTTTATGAGTAGTGAGTAGTGATCCCAGGGTGCTTTATGAGTAGTGATCCCAGCGTGCTTTATGAGTAGTGATCCCAGCGTGCTTTATGATAGTGAGTAGTGATCCCAGCGTGCTTTATGAGTAGTGAGTAGTGATCCCAGGGTGCTTTATGAGTAGTGATCCCAGGGTGCTTTATGAGTAGTGATCCCAGTAGTGTGATCCCAGGGTGCTTTATGAGTAGTGAGTAGTGATCCCAGGGTGCTTTATGAGTAGTGATCCCAGGGTGCTTTATGAGTAGTGAGTAGTGATCCCAGGTGCTTTATGAGTAGTGAGTAGTGATCCCAGGGTGCTTTATGAGTAGTGAGTAGTGATCCCAGGGTGCTTTATGAGTAGTGATCCCAGGGTGCTTTATGAGTAGTGATCCCAGGGTGCTTTATGAGTAGTGAGTAGTGATCCCAGGGTGCTTTATGAGTAGTGAGTCCCAGGGTGCTTTATGAGTAGTGATCCCAGGGTGCTTTATGAGTAGTGAGTAGTGATCCCAGCGTGCTTTATGAGTAGTGAGTAGTGATCCCAGGGTGCTTTATGAGTAGTGAGTAGTGATCCCAGGGTGCTTTATGAGTAGTGAGTAGTGATCCCAGGGTGCTTTATGAGTAGTGAGTAGTGATCCCAGGGTGCTTTATGAGTAGTGATCCCAGGGTGCTTTATGAGTAGTGAGTAGTGATCCCAGCGTGCTTTATGAGTAGTGAGTAGTGATCCCAGCGTGCTTTATGAGTAGTGAGTAGTGATCCCAGGGTGCTTTATGAGTAGTGATCCCAGGGTGCTTTATGAGTAGTGAGTAGTGATCCCAGCGTGCTTTATGAGTAGTGAGTAGTGATCCCAGGGTGCTTTATGAGTAGTGAGTAGTGATCCCAGGGTGCTTTATGAGTAGTGATCCCAGGGTGCTTTATGAGTAGTGATCCCAGGGTGCTTTATGAGTAGTGAGTAGTGATCCCAGGGTGCTTTATGAGTAGTGATCCCAGGGTGCTTTATGAGTAGTGATCCCAGGGTGCTTTATGAGTAGTGAGTAGTGATCCCAGCGTGCTTTATGAGTAGTGAGTAGTGATCCCAGGGTGCTTTATGAGTAGTGAGTAGTGATCCCAGGGTGCTTTATGAGTAGTGAGTAGTGATCCCAGGGTGCTTTATGAGTAGTGAGTAGTGATCCCAGGGTGCTTTATGAGTAGTGAGTAGTGATCCCAGCGTGCTTTATGAGTAGTGATCCCAGCGTGCTTTATGAGTAGTGAGTAGTGATCCCAGCGTGCTTTATGAGTAGTGAGTAGTGATCCCAGCGTGCTTTATGAGTAGTGAGTAGTGATCCCAGGGTGCTTTATGAGTAGTGAGTAGTGATCCCAGCATGCTTTATGAGTAGTGAGTAGTGATCCCAGGTGCTTTATGAGTAGTGAGTAGTGATCCCAGGGTGCTTTATGAGTAGTGAGTAGTGATCCCAGGGTGCTTTATGAGTAGTGAGTAGTGATCCCAGGGTGCTTTATGAGTAGTGATCCCAGCGTGCTTTATGAGTAGTGATCCCAGCGTGCTTTATGAGTGATCCCAGCGTGCTTTATGAGTAGTGAGTAGTGATCCCAGGGTGCTTTATGAGTAGTGAGTAGTGATCCCAGGGTGCTTTATGAGTAGTGATCCCAGGGTGCTTTATGAGTAGTGATCCCAGGGTGCTTTATGAGTAGTAGTAGTGATCCCAGGGTGCTTTATGAGTAGTGAGTAGTGATCCCAGGGTGCTTTATGAGTAGTGAGTAGTGATCCCAGGGTGCTTTATGAGTAGTGAGTAGTGATCCCAGGGTGCTTATGAGTAGTGATCCCAGGGTGCTTTATGAGTAGTGAGTAGTGATCCCAGGGTGCTTTATGAGTAGTGAGTAGTGATCCCAGGGTGCTTTATGAGTAGTGATCCCAGGGTGCTTTATGAGTAGTGAGTAGTGATCCCAGGGTGCTTTATGAGTAGTGAGTAGTGATCCCAGGGTGCTTTATGAGTAGTGAGTAGTGATCCCAGGGTGCTTTATGAGTAGTGAGTAGTGATCCCAGGGTGCTTTATAGTGAGTAGTGATCCCAGGGTGCTTTATGAGTAGTGAGTAGTGATCCCAGGGTGCTTTATGAGTAGTGATCCCAGGGTGCTTTATGAGTAGTAGTAGTGATCCCAGCGTGCTTTATGAGTAGTGAGTAGTGATCCCAGCGTGCTTTATGAGTAGTGAGTAGTGATCCCAGGGTGCTTTATGAGTAGTGATCCCAGGGTGCTTTATGAGTAGTGAGTAGTGATCCCAGCGTGCTTTATGAGTAGTGAGTAGTGATCCCAGGGTGCTTTATGAGTAGTGAGTAGTGATCCCAGGGTGCTTTATGAGTAGTGATCCCAGGGTGCTTTATGAGTAGTGATCCCAGGGTGCTTTATGAGTAGTGAGTAGTGATCCCAGGGTGCTTTATGAGTAGTGATCCCAGGGTGCTTTATGAGTAGTGATCCCAGGGTGCTTTATGAGTAGTGAGTAGTGATCCCAGCGTGCTTTATGAGTAGTGAGTAGTGATCCCAGGGTGCTTTATGAGTAGTGAGTAGTGATCCCAGGGTGCTTTATGAGTAGTGAGTAGTGATCCCAGGGTGCTTTATGAGTAGTGAGTAGTGATCCCAGGGTGCTTTATGAGTAGTGAGTAGTGATCCCAGCGTGCTTTATGAGTAGTGATCCCAGCGTGCTTTATGAGTAGTGATCCCAGCGTGCTTTATGAGTAGTGAGTAGTGATCCCAGGGTGCTTTATGAGTAGTGAGTAGTGATCCCAGGGTGCTTTATGAGTAGTGATCCCAGGTGCTTTATGAGTAGTGATCCCAGGGTGCTTTATGAGTAGTGAGTAGTGATCCCAGGGTGCTTTATGAGTAGTGAGTAGTGATCCCAGGGTGCTTTATGAGTAGTGAGTAGTGATCCCAGGGTGCTTTATGAATAGTGAGTAGTGATCCCAGCGTGCTTTATGAGTAGTGAGTAGTGATCCCAGGGTGCTTTATGAGTAGTGAGTAGTGATCCCAGCGTGCTTTATGAGTAGTGAGTAGTGATCCCAGCGTGCTTTATGAGTAGTGAGTAGTGATCCCAGGGTGCTTTATGAGTAGTAGATCCCAGGGTGCTTTATGAGTAGTGATCCCAGGGTGCTTTATGAGTAGTGAGTAGTGATCCCAGCGTGCTTTATGAGTAGTGAGTAGTGATCCCAGGGTGCTTTATGAGTAGTGAGTAGTGATCCCAGGGTGCTTTATGAGTAGTGAGTAGTGATCCCAGGGTGCTTTATGAGTAGTGAGTAGTGATCCCAGGGTGCTTATGTGAGTAGTGATCCCAGGGTGCTTTATGAGTAGTGAGTAGTGATCCCATTGTGCTTTATGAGTAGTGAGTAGTGATCCCAGGGTGCTTTATGAGTAGTGAGTAGTGATCCCAGCGTGCTTTATGAGTAGTGAGTAGTGATCCCAGGGTGCTTTATGAGTAGTGAGTAGTGATCCCAGGGTGCTTTATGAGTAGTGATCCCAGGGTGCTTTATGAGTAGTGAGTAGTGATCCCAGGGTGCTTTATGAGTAGTGAGTAGTGATCCCAGCGTGCTTTATGAGTAGTGAGTAGTGATCCCAGCGTGCTTTATGAGTAGTGAGTAGTGATCCCAGGGTGCTTTATGAGTAGTGATCCCAGGGTGCTTTATGAGTAGTGATCCCAGGGTGCTTTATGAGTAGTGATCCCAGGGTGCTTTATGAGTAGTGAGTAGTGATCCCAGGGTGCTTTATGAGTAGTGATCCCAGGGTGCTTTATGAGTAGTGATCCCAGGGTGCTTTATGAGTAGTGAGTAGTGATCCCAGCTGCTTTATGAGTAGTGAGTAGTGATCCCAGCGTGCTTTAGTGAGTAGTGATCCCAGCGTGCTTTATGAGTAGTGAGTAGTGAGTAGTGATCCCAGGGTGCTTTATGAGTAGTGAGTAGTGATCCCAGGGTGCTTTATGAGTAGTGATCCCAGGTGCTTTATGAGTAGTGATCCCAGGGTGCTTTATGAGTAGTGAGTAGTGATCCCAGGGTGCTTTATGAGTAGTGAGTAGTGAGCCCAGGGTGCTTTATGAGTAGTGATCCCAGGGTGCTTTATGAGTAGTGAGTAGTGATCCCAGGGTGCTTTATGAGTAGTGATCCCAGGGTGCTTTATGAGTAGTGATCCCAGGGTGCTTTATGAGTAGTGAGTAGTGATCCCAGGGTGCTTTATGAGTAGTGAGTAGTGATCCCAGGGTGCTTTATGAGTAGTGAGTAGTGATCCCAGGGTGCTTTATGAGTAGTGAGTAGTGATCCCAGCGTGCTTTATGAGTAGTGAGTAGTGATCCCAGCGTGCTTTATGAGTAGTGAGTAGTGATCCCAGGGTGCTTTATGAGTAGTGATCCCAGGGTGCTTTATGAGTAGTGATCCCAGGGTGCTTTATGAGTAGTGATCCCAGGGTGCTTTATGAGTAGTGAGTAGTGATCCCAGGGTGCTTTATGAGTAGTGATCCCAGGGTGCTTTATGAGTAGTGATCCCAGGGTGCTTTATGAGTAGTGAGTAGTGATCCCAGCTTGCTTTATGAGTAGTGAGTAGTGATCCCAGGGTGTTTTATGAGTAGTGAGTAGTGATCCCAGGGTGCTTTATGAGTAGTGAGTAGTGATCCCAGGGTGCTTTATGAGTAGTGATCCCAGCGTGCTTTATGAGTAGTGATCCCAGCGTGCTTTATGAGTAGTGATCCCAGCGTGCTTTATGAGTAGTGAGTAGTGATCCCAGGGTGCTTTATGAGTAGTGAGTAGTGATCCCAGGGTGCTTTATGAGTAGTGATCCCAGGGTGCTTTATGAGTAGTGATCCCAGGGTGCTTTATGAGTAGTGAGTAGTGATCCCAGGGTGCTTTATGAGTAGTGAGTAGTGATCCCAGGGTGCTTTATGAGTAGTGAGTAGTGATCCCAGGGTGCTTTATGAGTAGTGAGTAGTGATCCCAGGGTGCTTATGAGTAGTGATCCCAGGGTGCTTTATGAGTAGTGAGTAGTGATCCCAGGGTGCTTTATGAGTAGTGATCCCAGGGTGCTTTATGAGTAGTGATCCCAGGGTGCTTTATGAGTAGTGAGTAGTGATCCCAGGGTGCTTTATGAGTAGTGAGTAGTGATCCCAGGTGCTTTATGAGTAGTGAGTAGTGATCCCAGGGTGCTTTATGAGTAGTGAGTAGTGATCCCAGGGTGCTTATGAGTAGTGATCCCAGGGTGCTTTATGAGTAGTGAGTAGTGATCCCAGGGTGCTTTATGAGTAGTGATCCCAGGGTGCTTTATGAGTAGTGAGTAGTGATCCCAGCGTGCTTTATGAGTAGTGAGTAGTGATCCCAGCGTGCTTTATGAGTAGTGAGTAGTGATCCCTTTAGCCCAGGGTGCTTTATGAGTAGTGAGTAGTGATCCCAGCGTGCTTTATGAGTAGTGAGTAGTGATCCCAGGGTGCTTTATGAGTAGTGAGTAGTGATCCCAGGGTGCTTTATGAGTAGTGATCCCAGGGTGCTTTATGTAGTGATCCCAGGGTGCTTTATGAGTAGTGAGTAGTGATCCCAGGGTGCTTTATGAGTAGTGATCCCAGGGTGCTTTATGAGTAGTGATCCCAGGGTGCTTTATGAGTAGTGAGTAGTGATCCCAGCGTGCTTTATGAGTAGTGAGTAGTGATCCCAGGGTGCTTTATGAGTAGTGAGTAGTGATCCCAGGGTGCTTTATGAGTAGTGAGTAGTGATCCCAGGGTGCTTTATGAGTAGTGAGTAGTGATCCCAGGGTGCTTTATGAGTAGTGAGTAGTGATCCCAGCGTGCTTTATGAGTAGTGATCCCAGCGTGCTTTATGAGTAGTGATCCCAGCGTGCTTTATGAGTAGTGAGTAGTGATCCCAGCGTGCTTTATGAGTAGTAGTAGTGATCCCAGGGTGCTTTATGAGTAGTGAGTAGTGATCCCAGGGTGCTTTATGAGTAGTGAGTAGTGATCCCAGGGTGCTTTATGAGTAGTGAGTAGTGATCCCAGGGTGCTTTATGAGTAGTGAGTAGTGATCCCAGGGTGCTTTATGAGTAGTGAGTAGTGATCCCAGGGTGCTTTATGAGTAGTGATCCCAGGGTGCTTTATGAGTAGTGAGTAGTGATCCCAGGGTGCTTTATGAGTAGTGATCCCAGGGTGCTTTATGAGTAGTGATCCCAGGTGCTTTATGAGTAGTGAGTAGTGATCCCAGGGTGCTTTATGAGTAGTGAGTAGTGATCCCAGGGTGCTTTATGAGTAGTGAGTAGTGATCCCAGGGTGCTTTATGAGTAGTGAGTAGTGATCCCAGGGTGCTTTATGAGTAGTGATCCCAGGGTGCTTTATGAGTAGTGAGTAGTGATCCCAGGGTGCTTTATGAGTAGTGAGTAGTGATCCCAGGGTGCTTTATGAGTAGTGAGTAGTGATCCCAGGGTGCTTTATGAGTAGTGAGTAGTGATCCCAGGGTGCTTTATGAGTAGTGATCCCAGGGTGCTTTATGAGTAGTGAGTAGTGATCCCAGGGTGCTTTATGAGTAGTGATCCCAGGGTGCTTTATGAGTAGTGATCCCAGGGTGCTTTATGAGTAGTGAGTAGTGATCCCAGGGTGCTTTATGAGTAGTGAGTAGTGATCCCAGGGTGCTTTATGAGTAGTGAGTAGTGATCCCAGGGTGCTTTATGAGTAGTGAGTAGTGATCCCAGGGTGCTTTATGAGTAGTGATCCCAGGGTGCTTTATGAGTAGTGAGTAGTGATCCCAGGGTGCTTTATGAGTAGTGATCCCAGGGTGCTTTATGAGTAGTGAGTAGTGATCCCAGCGTGCTTTATGAGTAGTGAGTAGTGATCCCAGCATGCTTTATGAGTAGTGAGTAGTGATCCCAGGGTGCTTTATATAGAGTAGTGATCCCAGGGTGCTTTATGAGTAGTGAGTAGTGATCCCAGCGTGCTTTATGAGTAGTGAGTAGTGATCCCAGGGTGCTTTATGAGTAGTGAGTAGTGATCCCAGGGTGCTTTATGAGTAGTGATCCCAGGGTGCTTTATGAGTAGTGATCCCAGGGTGCTTTATGAGTAGTGAGTAGTGATCCCAGGGTGCTTTATGAGTAGTGATCCCAGGGTGCTTTATGAGTAGTGATCCCAGGGTGCTTTATGAGTAGTAGTAGTGATCCCAGCGTGCTTTATGAGTAGTGAGTAGTGATCCCAGGGTGCTTTATGAGTAGTGAGTAGTGATCCCAGGGTGCTTTATGAGTAGTGAGTAGTGATCCCAGGGTGCTTTATGAGTAGTGAGTAGTGATCCCAGGGTGCTTTATGAGTAGTGATCCCAGCGTGCTTTATGAGTAGTGATCCCAGCGTGCTTTATGAGTAGTGATCCCAGCGTGCTTTATGAGTAGTGAGTAGTGATCCCAGGGTGCTTTATGAGTAGTGAGTAGTGATCCCAGGGTGCTTTATGAGTAGTGATCCCAGGGTGCTTTATGAGTAGTGATCCCAGGGTGCTTTATGAGTAGTGAGTAGTGATCCCAGGGTGCTTTATGAGTAGTGAGTAGTGATCCCAGGGTGCTTTATGAGTAGTGAGTAGTGATCCCAGGGTGCTTTATGAGTAGTGAGTAGTGATCCCAGGGTGCTTTATGAGTAGTGATCCCAGGGTGCTTTATGAGTAGTGAGTAGTGATCCCAGGGTGCTTTATGAGTAGTGATCCCAGGGTGCTTTATGAGTAGTAGTGATCCCAGGGTGCTTTATGAGTAGTGAGTAGTGATCCCAGGGTGCTTTATGAGTAGTGAGTAGTGATCCCAGGGTGCTTTATGAGTAGTGAGTAGTGATCCCAGGGTGCTTTATGAGTAGTGATCCCAGGGTGCTTTAGTAGTGATCCCAGGGTGCTTTATGAGTAGTGAGTAGTGATCCCAGCGTGCTTTATGAGTAGTGAGTAGTGATCCCAGGGTGCTTTATGAGTAGTGAGTAGTGATCCCAGGGTGCTTTATGAGTAGTGAGTAGTGATCCCAGGGTGCTTTATGAGTAGTGAGTAGTGATCCCAGGGTGCTTTATGAGTAGTGATCCCAGGGTGCTTTATGAGTAGTGAGTAGTGATCCCAGGGTGCTTTATGAGTAGTGATCCCAGGGTGCTTTATGAGTAGTGAGTAGTGATCCCAGCGTGCTTTATGAGTAGTGAGTAGTGATCCCAGGGTGCTTTATGAGTAGTGAGTAGTGATCCCAGGGTGCTTTATGAGTAGTGATCCCAGGGTGCTTTATGAGTAGTGAGTAGTGATCCCAGGGTGCTTTATGAGTAGTGAGTAGTGATCCCAGCGTGCTTTATGAGTAGTGAGTAGTGATCCCAGGGTGCTTTATGAGTAGTGAGTAGTGATCCCAGGGTGCTTTATGAGTAGTAGTAGTGATCCCAGGGTGCTTTATGAGTAGTGAGGGTAGTGATCCCAGGGTGCTTTATGAGTAGTGAGTAGTGATCCCAGGGTGCTTTATGAGTAGTGATCCCAGTAGTGATCCCAGGGTGCTTTATGAGTAGTAGTGATCCCAGGGTGCTTTATGAGTAGTGAGTAGTGATCCCAGCGTGCTTTATGAGTAGTGAGTAGTGATCCCAGCGTGCTTTATGAGTAGTGAGTAGTGATCCCAGGGTGCTTTATGAGTAGTGATCCCAGGGTGCTTTATGAGTAGTGATCCCAGGGTGCTTTATGAGTAGTGATCCCAGGGTGCTTTATGAGTAGTGAGTAGTGATCCCAGCGTGCTTTATGAGTAGTGAGTAGTGATCCCAGCGTGCTTTATGAGTAGTGAGTAGTGATCCCAGGGTGCTTTATGAGTAGTGATCCCAGGGTGCTTTATGAGTAGTGATCCCAGGGTGCTTTATGAGTAGTGAGTAGTGATCCCAGCGTGCTTTATGAGTAGTGAGTAGTGATCCCAGCGTGCTTTATGAGTAGTGAGTAGTGATCCCAGGGTGCTTTATGAGTAGTGATCCCAGGGTGCTTTATGAGTAGTGATCCCAGGGTGCTTTATGAGTAGTGAGTAGTGATCCCAGCGTGCTTTATGAGTAGTGAGTAGTGATCCCAGGGTGCTTTATGAGTAGTGAGTAGTGATCCCAGGGTGCTTTATGAGTAGTGAGTAGTGATCCCAGGGTGCTTTATGAGTAGTGAGTAGTGATCCCAGGTGCTTTATGAGTAGTGAGTAGTGATCCCAGGGTGCTTTATGAGTAGTGAGTAGTGATCCCAGGGTGCTTTATGAGTAGTGATCCCAGGGTGCTTTATGAGTAGTGAGTAGTGATCCCAGCGTGCTTTATGAGTAGTGAGTAGTGATCCCAGGGTGCTTTATGAGTAGTGATCCCAGCGTGCTTTATGAGTAGTGAGTAGTGATCCCAGCGTGCTTTATGAGTAGTGAGTAGTGATCCCAGGGTGCTTTATGAGTAGTGAGTAGTGATCCCAGCGTGCTTTATGAGTAGTGAGTAGTGATCCCAGGGTGCTTTATGAGTAGTGAGTAGTGATCCCAGGGTGCTTTATGAGTAGTGATCCCAGGGTGCTTTATGAGTAGTGATCCCAGGGTGCTTTATGAGTAGTGAGTAGTGATCCCAGCGTGCTTTATGAGTAGTGAGTAGTGATCCCAGGGTGCTTTATGAGTAGTGAGTAGTGATCCCAGGGTGCTTTATGAGTAGTGAGTAGTGATCCCAGGGTGCTTTATGAGTAGTGAGTAGTGATCCCAGGGTGCTTATGAGTAGTGATCCCAGGGTGCTTTATGAGTAGTGAGTAGTGATCCCAGGGTGCTTTATGAGTAGTGATCCCAGGGTGCTTTATGAGTAGTGAGTAGTGATCCCAGCGTGCTTTATGAGTAGTGAGTAGTGATCCCAGGGTGCTTTATGAGTAGTGAGTAGTGATCCCAGGGTGCTTTATGAGTAGTGATCCCAGGGTGCTTTATGAGTAGTGAGTAGTGATCCCAGGGTGCTTTATGAGTAGTGAGTAGTGATCCCAGGGTGCTTTATGAGTAGTGAGTAGTGATCCCAGCGTGCTTTATGAGTAGTGAGTAGTGATCCCAGTGATCCCAGGGTGCTTTATGAGTAGTGATCCCAGGGTGCTTTATGAGTAGTGATCCCAGGGTGCTTTATGAGTAGTGAGTAGTGATCCCAGGGTGCTTTATGAGTAGTAGTGATCCCAGGGTGCTTTATGAGAGTAGTGATCCCAGGGTGCTTTATGAGTAGTGAGTAGTGATCCCAGCGTGCTTTATGAGTAGTGAGTAGTGATCCCAGCGTGCTTTATGAGTAGTGATCCCAGTAGTGAGTAGTGATCCCAGGGTGCTTTATGAGTAGTGAGTAGTGATCCCAGGGTGCTTTATGAGTAGTGATCCCAGGGTGCTTTATGAGTAGTGATCCCAGGGTGCTTTATGAGTAGTGAGTAGTGATCCCAGGGTGCTTTATGAGTAGTGAGTAGTGATCCCAGGGTGCTTTATGAGTAGTGAGTAGTGATCCCAGGGTGCTTTATGAGTAGTGATCCCAGGGTGCTTTATGAGTAGTGATCCCAGGGTGCTTTATGAGTAGTGAGTAGTGATCCCAGGGTGCTTTATGAGTAGTGAGTAGTGATCCCAGGGTGCTTTATGAGTAGTGAGTAGTGATCCCAGGGTGCTTTATGAGTAGTGAGTAGTGATCCCAGGGTGCTTTATGAGTAGTGAGTAGTGATCCCAGGGTGCTTTATGAGTAGTGAGTAGTGATCCCAGAGGTGCTTTATGAGTAGTGAGTAGTGATCCCAGCGTGCTTTATGAGTAGTGAGTAGTGATCCCAGGGTGCTTTATGAGTAGTGATCCCAGGGTGCTTTATGTAGATCCCAGGGTGCTTTATGAGTAGTGAGTAGTGATCCCAGGGTGCTTTATGAGTAGTGATCCCAGGGTGCTTTATGAGTAGTGATCCCAGGGTGCTTTATGAGTAGTGAGTAGTGATCCCAGCGGTGCTTTATGAGTAGTGAGTAGTGATCCCAGGGTGCTTTATGAGTAGTGAGTAGTGATCCCAGGGTGCTTTATGAGTAGTGAGTAGTGATCCCAGGGTGCTTTATGAGTAGTGATCCCAGGGTGCTTTATGAGTAGTGATCCCAGGGTGCTTTATGTAGTGATCCCAGCGTGCTTTATGAGTAGTGAGTAGTGATCCCAGGGTGCTTTATGAGTAGTGAGTAGTGATCCCAGGGTGCTTTATGAGTAGTGATCCCAGGGTGCTTTATGAGTAGTGATCCCAGGGTGCTTTATGAGTAGTGAGTAGTGATCCCAGGGTGCTTTATGAGTAGTGAGTAGTGATCCCAGGGTGCTTTATGAGTAGTGAGTAGTGATCCCAGGGTGCTTTATGAGTAGTGAGTAGTGATCCCAGCGTGCTTTATGAGTAGTGAGTAGTGATCCCAGGGTGCTTTATGAGTAGTGAGTAGTGATCCCAGCGTGCTTTATGAGTAGTGAGTAGTGATCCCAGGGTGCTTTATGAGTAGTGAGTAGTGATCCCAGGGTGCTTTATGAGTAGTGATCCCAGGGTGCTTTATGAGTAGTGATCCCAGGGTGCTTTATGAGTAGTGAGTAGTGATCCCAGCGTGCTTTATGAGTAGTGAGTAGTGATCCCAGGTGCTTTATGAGTAGTGAGTAGTGATCCCAGGGTGCTTTATGAGTAGTGATCCCAGGGTGCTTTATGAGTAGTGAGTAGTGATCCCAGGGTGCTTTATGAGTAGTGAGTAGTGATCCCAGGTGCTTTATGAGTAGTGAGTAGTGATCCCAGGGTGCTTTATGAGTAGTGATCCCAGGGTGCTTTATGAGTAGTGATAGTGATCCCAGGGTGCTTTATGAGTAGTGAGTAGTGATCCCAGGGTGCTTTATGAGTAGTGAGTAGTGATCCCAGGGTGCTTTATGAGTAGTGAGTAGTGATCCCAGGGTGCTTTATGAGTAGTGAGTAGTGATCCCAGGGTGCTTTATGAGTAGTGAGTAGTGATCCCAGGGTGCTTTATGAGTAGTGAGTAGTGATCCCAGCGTGCTTTATGAGTAGTGAGTAGTGATCCCAGGGTGCTTTATGAGTAGTGAGTAGTGATCCCAGGGTGCTTTATGAGTAGTGATCCCAGGGTGCTTTATGAGTAGTGATCCCAGGGTGCTTTATGAGTAGTGATCCCAGGGTGCTTTATGAGTAGTGAGTAGTGATCCCAGGGTGCTTTATGAGTAGTGATCCCAGGGTGCTTTATGAGTAGTGATCCCAGGGTGCTTTATGAGTAGTGAGTAGTGATCCCAGCGTGCTTTATGAGTAGTGAGTAGTGATCCCAGGGTGCTTTATGAGTAGTGAGTAGTGATCCCAGGGTGCTTTATGAGTAGTGTAGTGATCCCAGGGTGCTTTATGAGTAGTGAGTAGTGATCCCAGGGTGCTTTATGAGTAGTGAGTAGTGATCCCAGCGTGCTTTATGAGTAGTGAGTAGTGATCCCAGCGTGCTTTATGAGTAGTGAGTAGTGATCCCAGGGTGCTTTATGAGTAGTGATCCCAGGGTGCTTTATGTAGTGATCCCAGGGTGCTTTATGAGTAGTGAGTAGTGATCCCAGGGTGCTTTATGAGTAGTGAGTAGTGATCCCAGGGTGCTTTATGAGTAGTGATCCCAGGGTGCTTTATGAGTAGTGATCCCAGGGTGCTTTATGAGTAGTGAGTAGTGATCCCAGGGTGCTTTATGAGTAGTGAGTAGTGATCCCAGCGTGCTTTATGAGTAGTGATCCCAGCGTGCTTTATGAGTAGTGATCCCAGTAGTGATCCCAGGGTGCTTTATGAGTAGTGAGTAGGGTGCTTTAGTGAGTAGTGATCCCAGGGTGCTTTATGAGTAGTGATCCCAGGGTGCTTTATCCCCAGGGTGCTTTATGAGTAGTGAGTAGTGATCCCAGGGTGCTTTATGAGTAGTGATCCCAGGGTGCTTTATGAGTAGTGATCCCAGGGTGCTTTATGAGTAGTGAGTAGTGATCCCAGGGTGCTTTATGAGTAGTGAGTAGTGATCCCAGGGTGCTTTATGAGTAGTGAGTAGTGATCCCAGGGTGCTTTATGAGTAGTGAGTAGTGATCCCAGGGTGCTTTATGAGTAGTGAGTAGTGATCCCAGGGTGCTTTATGAGTAGTGATCCCAGGTTGTAGTGATCCCAGGGTGCTTTATGAGTAGTGAGTAGTGATCCCAGGGTGCTTTATGAGTAGTGAGTAGTGATCCCAGGGTGCTTTATGAGTAGTGATCCCAGGGTGCTTTATGAGTGAGTAGTCCCAGGGTGCTTTATGAGTAGTGATCCCAGGGTGCTTTATGAGTAGTGATCCCAGGGTGCTTTATGAGTAGTGAGTAGTGATCCCAGGGTGCTTTATGAGTAGTGAGTAGTGATCCCAGGGTGCTTTATGAGTAGTGAGTAGTGATCCCAGGGTGCTTTATGAGTAGTGAGTAGTGATCCCAGGGTGCTTTATGAGTAGTGAGTAGTGATCCCAGCGTGCTTTATGAGTAGTGAGTAGTGATCCCAGGGTGCTTTATGAGTAGTGAGTAGTGATCCCAGGGTGCTTTATGAGTAGTGATCCCAGGGTGCTTTAGTGAGTAGTGATCCCAGGGTGCTTTATGAGTAGTGATCCCAGGGTGCTTTATGAGTAGTGAGTAGTGATCCCAGGGTGCTTTATGAGTAGTGATCCCAGGGTGCTTTATGAGTAGTGATCCCAGGGTGCTTTATGAGTAGTGATCCCAGCGTGCTTTATGAGTAGTGAGTAGTGATCCCAGGGTGCTTTATGAGTAGTGAGTAGTGATCCCAGGGTGCTTTATGAGTAGTGAGGGTGCTTTATGAGTAGTGATCCCAGGGTGCTTTATGAGTAGTGAGTAGTGATCCCAGGGTGCTTTATGAGTAGTGAGTAGTGATCCCAGGGTGCTTTATGAGTAGTGAGTGCTTTAGTAGTGATCCCAGGGTGCTTTATGAGTAGTGAGTAGTGATCCCAGCTGCTTTATGAGTAGTGAGTAGTGATCCCAGGGTGCTTTATGAGTAGTGATCCCAGCGTGCTTTATGAGTAGTGAGTAGTGAGTAGTGATCCCAGGGTGCTTTATGAGTAGTGAGTAGTGATCCCAGGGTGCTTTATGAGTAGTGATCCCAGGGTGCTTTATGAGTAGTGATCCCAGGGTGCTTTATGAGTAGTGATCCCAGGGTGCTTTATGAGTAGTGAGTAGTGATCCCAGGGTGCTTTATGAGTAGTGAGTGCTTTATGAGTAGTGATCCCAGGGTGCTTTATGAGTAGTGAGTAGTGATCCCAGGGTGCTTTATGAGTAGTGAGTAGTGATCCCAGGTGCTTTAGTAGAGTAGTGATCCCAGGGTGCTTTATGAGTAGTGATCCCAGTAGTGTGATCCCAGGGTGCTTTATGAGTAGTGAGTAGTGATCCCAGGGTGCTTTATGAGTAGTGAGTAGTGATCCCAGGGTGCTTTATGAGTAGTGAGTAGTGATCCCAGGGTGCTTTATGAGTAGTGAGTAGTGATCCCAGGGTGCTTTATGAGTAGTAGTAGTGATCCCAGGGTGCTTTATGAGTAGTGATCCCAGGGTGCTTTATGAGTAGTGATCCCAGGGTGCTTTATGAGTAGTGATCCCAGGGTGCTTTATGAGTAGTGAGTAGTGATCCCAGGGTGCTTTATGAGTAGTGAGTAGTGATCCCAGGGTGCTTTATGAGTAGTGAGTAGTGATCCCAGGGTGCTTTATGAGTAGTGAGTAGTGATCCCAGGGTGCTTTATGAGTAGTGAGTAGTGATCCCAGCGTGCTTTATGAGTAGTGAGTAGTGATCCCAGCGTGCTTTATGAGTAGTGAGTAGTGATCCCAGGGTGCTTTATGAGTAGTGATCCCAGGGTGCTTTATGAGTAGTGATCCCAGGGTGCTTTATGAGTAGTGATCCCAGGGTGCTTTATGAGTAGTGAGTAGTGATCCCAGGGTGCTTTATGAGTAGTAGTGATCCCAGGGTGCTTTATGAGTAGTGATCCCAGGGTGCTTTATGAGTAGTGATCCCAGGGTGCTTTATGAGTAGTGAGTAGTGATCCCAGGGTGCTTTATGAGTAGTGAGTAGTGATCCCAGGGTGCTTTATGAGTAGTGATCCCAGGGTGCTTTATGAGTAGTGATCCCAGGGTGCTTTATGAGTAGTGAGTAGTGATCCCAGGGTGCTTTATGAGTAGTGAGTAGTGATCCCAGGGTGCTTTATGAGTAGTGATCCCAGGGTGCTTTATGAGTAGTGAGTAGTGATCCCAGGGTGCTTTATGAGTAGTGAGTAGTGATCCCAGGGTGCTTTATGAGTAGTGAGTAGTGATCCCAGCGTGCTTTATGAGTAGTGAGTAGTGATCCCAGGGTGCTTTATGAGTAGTGAGTAGTGATCCCAGCGTGCTTTATGAGTAGTGAGTAGTGATCCCAGCGTGCTTTATGAGTAGTGAGTAGTGATCCCAGGGTGCTTTATGAGTAGTGATCCCAGGGTGCTTTATGAGTAGTGATCCCAGGGTGCTTTATGAGTAGTGAGTAGTGATCCCAGCGTGCTTTATGAGTAGTGAGTAGTGATCCCAGGGTGCTTTATGAGTAGTGAGTAGTGATCCCAGGGTGCTTTATGAGTAGTGAGTAGTGATCCCAGGGTGCTTTATGAGTAGTGAGTAGTGATCCCAGGGTGCTATGAGTAGTGATCCCAGGGTGCTTTATGAGTAGTGAGTAGTGATCCCAGGGTGCTTTATGAGTAGTGATCCCAGGGTGCTTTATGAGTAGTGAGTAGTGATCCCAGCGTGCTTTATGAGTAGTGAGTAGTGATCCCAGGGTGCTTTATGAGTAGTGAGTAGTGATCCCAGGGTGCTTTATGAGTAGTGATCCCAGGGTGCTTTATGAGTAGTGAGTAGTGATCCCAGGGTGCTTTATGAGTAGTGAGTAGTGATCCCAGCGTGCTTTATGAGTAGTGAGTAGTGATCCCAGCGTGCTTTATGAGTAGTGAGTAGTGATCCCAGGGTGCTTTATGAGTAGTGATCCCAGGGTGCTTTATGAGTAGTGATCCCAGGGTGCTTTATGAGTAGTGATCCCAGGGTGCTTTATGAGTAGTGAGTAGTGATCCCAGGGTGCTTTATGAGTAGTGAGGGTGCTTTATGAGTAGTGATCCCAGGGTGCTTTATGAGTAGTGAGTAGTGATCCCAGGGTGCTTTATGAGTAGTGAGTAGTGATCCCAGGGTGCTTTATGAGTAGTGATCCCAGCGTGCTTTATGAGTAGTGATCCCAGTAGTGAGTAGTGATCCCAGGGTGCTTTATGAGTAGTGAGTAGTGATCCCAGGGTGCTTTATGAGTAGTGAGTCCCAGTGAGTAGTGATCCCAGGGTGCTTTATGAGTAGTGAGTAGTGATCCCAGGGTGCTTTAGGTAGTGATCCCAGGGTGCTTTATGAGTAGTGAGTAGTGATCCCAGGGTGCTTTATGAGTAGTGATCCCAGGGTGCTTTATGTGAGTAGTGATCCCAGGGTGCTTTATGAGTAGTGAGTAGTGATCCCAGCGTGCTTTATGAGTAGTGAGTAGTGATCCCAGGGTGCTTTATGAGTAGTGAGTAGTGATCCCAGGGTGCTTTATGAGTAGTGAGTAGTGATCCCAGGGTGCTTTATGAGTAGTGAGTAGTGATCCCAGGGTGCTTTATGAGTAGTGATCCCAGGGTGCTTTATGAGTAGTGAGTAGTGATCCCAGGGTGCTTTATGAGTAGTGATCCCAGGGTGCTTTATGAGTAGTGAGTAGTGATCCCAGGGTGCTTTATGAGTAGTGAGTAGTGATCCCAGGGTGCTTTATGAGTAGTGAGTAGTGATCCCAGGGTGCTTTATGAGTAGTGAGTAGTGATCCCAGGGTGCTTTATGAGTAGTGAGTAGTGATCCCAGGGTGCTTTATGAGTAGTGAGTAGTGATCCCAGCGTGCTTTATGAGTAGTGAGTAGTGATCCCAGCGTGCTTTATGAGTAGTGAGTAGTGATCCCAGGGTGCTTTATGAGTAGTGATCCCAGGGTGCTTTATGAGTAGTGATCCCAGGGTGCTTTATGAGTAGTGATCCCAGGGTGCTTTATGAGTAGTGAGTAGTGATCCCAGGGTGCTTTATGAGTAGTGATCCCAGGGTGCTTTATGAGTAGTGAGTAGTGATCCCAGGGTGCTTTATGAGTAGTGAGTAGTGATCCCAGGTGCTTTATGAGTAGTGAGTAGTGATCCCAGCGTGCTTTATGAGTAGTGATCCCAGGGTGCTTTATGAGTAGTGAGTAGTGATCCCAGGGTGCTTTATGAGTAGTGAGTAGTGATCCCAGGGTGCTTTATGAGTAGTGATCCCAGGTGCTTTATGAGTAGTGATCCCAGGGTGCTTTATGAGTAGTGAGTAGTGATCCCAGGGTGCTTTATGAGTAGTGAGTGATCCCAGGGTGCTTTATGAGTAGTGAGTAGTGATCCCAGGGTGCTTTATGAGTAGTGATCCCAGGGTGCTTTATATGTAGTGATCCCAGGGTGCTTTATGAGTAGTGAGTAGTGATCCCAGGGTGCTTTATGAGTAGTGAGTAGTGATCCCAGGGTGCTTTATGAGTAGTGAGTAGTGATCCCAGGGTGCTTTATGAGTAGTGAGTAGTGATCCCAGGGTGCTTTATGAGTAGTGAGTAGTGATCCCAGGTGCTTTATGAGTAGTGAGTAGTGATCCCAGCGTGCTTTATGAGTAGTGAGTAGTGATCCCAGGGTGCTTTATGAGTAGTGAGTAGTGATCCCAGGGTGCTTTATGAGTAGTGATAGTGATGATCCCAGGGTGCTTTATGAGTAGTGAGTAGTGATCCCAGGGTGCTTTATGAGTAGTGATCCCAGGGTGCTTTATGAGTAGTGATCCCAGGGTGCTTTATGAGTAGTGAGTAGTGATCCCAGGGTGCTTTATGAGTAGTGAGTAGTGATCCCAGGGTGCTTTATGAGTAGTGAGTAGTGATCCCAGGGTGCTTTATGAGTAGTGAGTAGTGATCCCAGGGTGCTTTATGAGTAGTGAGTAGTGATCCCAGGGTGCTTTATGAGTAGTGATCCCAGGGTGCTTTATGTAGTGATCCCAGCGTGCTTTATGAGTAGTGAGTAGTGATCCCAGGGTGCTTTATGAGTAGTGAGTAGTGATCCCAGGGTGCTTTATGAGTAGTGATCCCAGGGTGCTTTATGAGTAGTGAGTGATCCCAGGGTGCTTTATGAGTAGTGAGTAGTGATCCCAGGGTGCTTTATGAGTAGTGAGTAGTGATCCCAGGGTGCTTTATGAGTAGTGAGTAGTGATCCCAGGGTGCTTTATGAGTAGTGAGTAGTGATCCCAGGGTGCTTTATGAGTAGTGAGGGTGCTTTATGTAGTGATCCCAGGGTGCTTTATGAGTAGTGATCCCAGGGTGCTTTATGAGTAGTGAGTAGTGATCCCAGGGTGCTTTATGAGTAGTGAGTAGTGATCCCAGGGTGCTTTATGAGTAGTGAGTAGTGATCCCAGGGTGCTTTATGAGTAGTGAGTAGTGATCCCAGGGTGCTTTATGAGTAGTGAGTAGTGATCCCAGGGTGCTTTATGAGTAGTGAGTAGTGATCCCAGGGTGCTTTATGAGTAGTGATCCCAGGGTGCTTTATGAGTAGTGAGTAGTGATCCCAGCGTGCTTTATGAGTAGTGAGTAGTGATCCCAGCGTGCTTTATGAGTAGTGAGTAGTGATCCCAGGGTGCTTTATGAGTAGTGATCCCAGGGTGCTTTATGAGTAGTGAGTAGTGATCCCAGGTGCTTTATGAGTAGTGAGTAGTGATCCCAGGGTGCTTTATGAGTAGTGAGTAGTGATCCCAGGGTGCTTTATGAGTAGTGATCCCAGGGTGCTTTATGAGTAGTGATCCCAGGGTGCTTTATGAGTAGTGAGTAGTGATCCCAGGGTGCTTTATGAGTAGTGATCCCAGTGCTTTATGAGTAGTGATCCCAGGGTGCTTTATGAGTAGTGAGTAGTGATCCCAGCGTGCTTTATGAGTAGTGAGTAGTGATCCCAGGGTGCTTTATGAGTAGTGAGTAGTGATCCCAGGGTGCTTTATGAGTAGTGAGTAGTGATCCCAGGGTGCTTTATGAGTAGTGAGTAGTGATCCCAGGGTGCTTTATGAGTAGTGAGTAGTGATCCCAGCGTGCTTTATGAGTAGTGATCCCAGGTGCTTTATAGTAGTGATCCCAGCGTGCTTTATGAGTAGTGAGTAGTGATCCCAGCGTGCTTTATGAGTAGTGAGTAGTGATCCCAGGGTGCTTTATGAGTAGTGAGTAGTGATCCCAGCGTGCTTTATGAGTAGTGAGTAGTGATCCCAGCGTGCTTTATGAGTAGTGAGTAGTGATCCCAGGGTGCTTTATGAGTAGTGAGTAGTGATCCCAGGGTGCTTTATGAGTAGTGAGTAGTGATCCCAGGGTGCTTTATGAGTAGTGATCCCAGGGTGCTTTATGAGTAGTGATCCCAGTGCTTTATGAGTAGTGATCCCAGGGTGCTTTATGAGTAGTGAGTAGTGATCCCAGGGTGCTTTATGAGTAGTGAGTAGTGATCCCAGGGTGCTTTATGAGTAGTGATCCCAGGGTGCTTTATGTAGTGATCCCAGGGTGCTTTATGAGTAGTGAGTAGTGATCCCAGGGTGCTTTATGAGTAGTGATCCCAGGGTGCTTTATGAGTAGTGATCCCAGGGTGCTTTATGAGTAGTGAGTAGTGATCCCAGGGTGCTTTATGAGTAGTGAGTAGTGATCCCAGGGTGCTTTATGAGTAGTGATCCCAGGGTGCTTTATGAGTAGTGATCCCAGGGTGCTTTAGTAGTGAGTAGTGATCCCAGGGTGCTTTATGAGTAGTGATCCCAGGGTGCTTTAGTGTAGTGATCCCAGGGTGCTTTATGAGTAGTGAGTAGTGATCCCAGGTGCTTTATGAGTAGTGAGTAGTGATCCCAGGGTGCTTTATGAGTAGTGAGTAGTGATCCCAGGGTGCTTTATGAGTAGTGAGTAGTGATCCCAGGGTGCTTTATGAGTAGTGAGTAGTGATCCCAGGGTGCTTTATGAGTAGTGATCCCAGGGTGCTTTATGAGTAGTGAGTAGTGATCCCAGCGTGCTTTATGAGTAGTGAGTAGTGATCCCAGCGTGCTTTATGAGTAGTGAGTAGTGATCCCAGGGTGCTTTATGAGTAGTGATCCCAGGGTGCTTTATGAGTAGTGAGTAGTGATCCCAGGGTGCTTTATGAGTAGTGAGTAGTGATCCCAGGGTGCTTTATGAGTAGTGAGTAGTGATCCCAGGGTGCTTTATGAGTAGTGATCCCAGGGTGCTTTATGAGTAGTGATCCCAGGGTGCTTTATGAGTAGTGAGTAGTGATCCCAGGGTGCTTTATGAGTAGTGATCCCAGGGTGCTTTATGAGTAGTGATCCCAGGGTGCTTTATGAGTAGTAGTAGTGATCCCAGGTGCTTTATGAGTAGTGAGTAGTGATCCCAGGGTGCTTTATGAGTAGTGAGTAGTGATCCCAGGGTGCTTTATGAGTAGTGAGTAGTGATCCCAGGGTGCTTTATGAGTAGTGAGTAGTGATCCCAGGGTGCTTTATGAGTAGTGAGTAGTGATCCCAGCGTGCTTTATGAGTAGTGATCCCAGCGTGCTTTATGAGTAGTGATCCCAGGGTGCTTTATGAGTAGTGAGTAGTGATCCCAGCGTGCTTTATGAGTAGTGAGTAGTGATCCCAGGGTGCTTTATGAGTAGTGAGTAGTGATCCCAGGGTGCTTTATGAGTAGTGAGTAGTGATCCCAGCGGTGCTTTATGAGTAGTGAGTAGTGATCCCAGGGTGCTTTATGAGTAGTGAGTAGTGATCCCAGGGTGCTTTATGAGTAGTGAGTAGTGATCCCAGGGTGCTTTATGAGTAGTGATCCCAGCGTGCTTTATGAGTAGTGATCCCAGCGTGCTTTATGAGTAGTGATCCCAGCGTGCTTTATGAGTAGTGAGTAGTGATCCCAGGGTGCTTTATGAGTAGTGAGTAGTGATCCCAGGGTGCTTTATGAGTAGTGATCCCAGGGTGCTTTATGAGTAGTGATCCCAGGGTGCTTTATGAGTAGTGAGTAGTGATCCCAGGGTGCTTTATGAGTAGTGAGTAGTGATCCCAGGGTGCTTTATGAGTAGTGAGTAGTGATCCCAGGGTGCTTTATGAGTAGTGAGTAGTGATCCCAGGGTGCTTATAGAGTAGTGATCCCAGGGTGCTTTATGAGTAGTGAGTAGTGATCCCAGGGTGCTTTATGAGTAGTGATCCCAGGGTGCTTTATGAGTAGTGATCCCAGGGTGCTTTATGAGTAGTGAGTAGTGATCCCAGGGTGCTTTATGAGTAGTGAGTAGTGATCCCAGGGTGCTTTATGAGTAGTGAGTAGTGATCCCAGGGTGCTTTATGAGTAGTGAGTAGTGATCCCAGGGTGCTTTATGAGTAGTGATCCCAGGGTGCTTTATGAGTAGTGATCCCAGGGTGCTTTATGAGTAGTGATCCCAGGGTGCTTTATGAGTAGTGATCCCAGCGTGCTTTATGAGTAGTGAGTAGTGATCCCAGCGTGCTTTATGAGTAGTGAGTAGTGATCCCAGGGTGCTTTATGAGTAGTGATCCCAGGGTGCTTTATGAGTAGTGAGTAGTGATCCCAGGGTGCTTTATGAGTAGTGAGTAGTGATCCCAGGGTGCTTTATGAGTAGTGAGTAGTGATCCCAGGGTGCTTTATGAGTAGTGATCCCAGTGCTTTATGAGTGTGATCCCAGGGTGCTTTATGAGTAGTGAGTAGTGATCCCAGGGTGCTTTATGAGTAGTGATCCCAGGGTGCTTTATGAGTAGTGATCCCAGGGTGCTTTATGAGTAGTGAGTAGTGATCCCAGCGTGCTTTATGAGTAGTGAGTAGTGATCCCAGGGTGCTTTATGAGTAGTGAGTAGTGATCCCAGGGTGCTTTATGAGTAGTGAGTAGTGATCCCAGGGTGCTTTATGAGTAGTGAGTAGTGATCCCAGGGTGCTTTATGAGTAGTGAGTAGTGATCCCAGCGTGCTTTATGAGTAGTGATCCCAGTGCTTTAGTGAGTAGTGATCCCAGCGTGCTTTATGAGTAGTGAGTAGTGATCCCAGGGTGCTTTATGAGTAGTGAGTAGTGATCCCAGGGTGCTTTATGAGTAGTGATCCCAGGTTGCTTTATGAGTAGTGATCCCAGGGTGCTTTATGAGTAGTGAGTAGTGATCCCAGGGTGCTTTATGAGTAGTGAGTAGTGATCCCAGGGTGCTTTATGAGTAGTGAGTAGTGATCCCAGGGTGCTTTATGAATAGTGAGTAGTGATCCCAGCGTGCTTTATGAGTAGTGAGTAGTGATCCCAGGGTGCTTTATGAGTAGTGAGTAGTGATCCCAGCGTGCTTTATGAGTAGTGAGTAGTGATCCCAGCGTGCTTTATGAGTAGTGAGTAGTGATCCCAGGGTGCTTTATGAGTAGTGATCCCAGGGTGCTTTATGAGTAGTGATCCCAGGGTGCTTTATGAGTAGTGAGTAGTGATCCCAGCGTGCTTTATGAGTAGTGAGTAGTGATCCCAGGGTGCTTTATGAGTAGTGAGTAGTGATCCCAGGGTGCTTTATGAGTAGTGAGTAGTGATCCCAGGGTGCTTTATGAGTAGTGAGTAGTGATCCCAGGGTGCTTTATGAGTAGTGATCCCAGGGTGCTTTATGAGTAGTGAGTAGTGATCCCATTGTGCTTTATGAGTAGTGATCCCAGGGTGCTTTATGAGTAGTGAGTAGTGATCCCAGCGTGCTTTATGAGTAGTGAGTAGTGATCCCAGGGTGCTTTATGAGTAGTGAGTAGTGATCCCAGGGTGCTTTATGAGTAGTGATCCCAGGGTGCTTTATGAGTAGTGAGTAGTGATCCCAGGGTGCTTTATGAGTAGTGAGTAGTGATCCCAGCGTGCTTTATGAGTAGTGAGTAGTGATCCCAGCGTGCTTTATGAGTAGTGAGTAGTGATCCCAGGGTGCTTTATGAGTAGTGATCCCAGGGTGCTTTATGAGTAGTGATCCCAGGGTGCTTTATGAGTAGTGATCCCAGGGTGCTTTATGAGTAGTGAGTAGTGATCCCAGGGTGCTTTATGAGTAGTGATCCCAGGGTGCTTTATGAGTAGTGATCCCAGGGTGCTTTATGAGTAGTGAGTAGTGATCCCAGCTGCTTTATGAGTAGTGAGTAGTGATCCCAGCGTGCTTTATGAGTAGTGATCCCAGCGTGCTTTATGAGTAGTGATCCCAGTAGTGAGTAGTGATCCCAGGGTGCTTTATGAGTAGTGAGTAGTGATCCCAGGGTGCTTTATGAGTAGTGATCCCAGGTTGCTTTATGAGTAGTGATCCCAGGGTGCTTTATGAGTAGTGAGTAGTGATCCCAGGGTGCTTTATGAGTAGTGAGTAGTGATCCCAGGGTGCTTTATGAGTAGTGATCCCAGGGTGCTTTATGAGTAGTGAGTAGTGATCCCAGGGTGCTTTATGAGTAGTGATCCCAGGGTGCTTTATGAGTAGTGATCCCAGGGTGCTTTATGAGTAGTGAGTAGTGATCCCAGGGTGCTTTATGAGTAGTGAGTAGTGATCCCAGGGTGCTTTATGAGTAGTGAGTAGTGATCCCAGGGTGCTTTATGAGTAGTGAGTAGTGATCCCAGCGTGCTTTATGAGTAGTGAGTAGTGATCCCAGCGTGCTTTATGAGTAGTGAGTAGTGATCCCAGGGTGCTTTATGAGTAGTGATCCCAGGGTGCTTTATGAGTAGTGAGTAGTGATCCCAGGGTGCTTTATGAGTAGTGAGTCCCCCAGGGTGCTTTATGAGTAGTGAGTAGTGATCCCAGGGTGCTTTATGAGTAGTGATCCCAGGGTGCTTTATGAGTAGTGATCCCAGGGTGCTTTATGAGTAGTGAGTAGTGATCCCAGGGTGCTTTATGAGTAGTGAGTAGTGATCCCAGGGTGCTTTATGAGTAGTGAGTAGTGATCCCAGGGTGCTTTATGAGTAGTGAGTAGTGATCCCAGGGTGCTTTATGAGTAGTGATCCCAGCGTGCTTTATGAGTAGTGATCCCAGCGTGCTTTATGAGTAGTGATCCCAGCGTGCTTTATGAGTAGTGAGTAGTGATCCCAGGGTGCTTTATGAGTAGTGATCCCAGGGTGCTTTATGAGTAGTGATCCCAGGGTGCTTTATGAGTAGTGAGTAGTGATCCCAGGGTGCTTTATGAGTAGTGAGTAGTGATCCCAGGGTGCTTTATGAGTAGTGAGTAGTGATCCCAGGGTGCTTTATGAGTAGTGAGTAGTGATCCCAGGGTGCTTTATGAGTAGTGATCCCAGGGTGCTTTATGAGTAGTGAGTAGTGATCCCAGGGTGCTTTATGAGTAGTGATCCCAGGGTGCTTTATGAGTAGTGATCCCAGGGTGCTTCATGAGTAGTGAGTAGTGATCCCAGGGTGCTTTATGAGTAGTGAGTAGTGATCCCAGGGTGCTTTATGAGTAGTGAGTAGTGATCCCAGGGTGCTTTATGAGTAGTGAGTAGTGATCCCAGGGTGCTTATGAGTAGTGATCCCAGGGTGCTTTATGAGTAGTGAGTAGTGATCCCAGGGTGCTTTATGAGTAGTGATCCCAGGGTGCTTTATGAGTAGTGAGTAGTGATCCCAGCGTGCTTTATGAGTAGTGAGTAGTGATCCCAGCGTGCTTTATGAGTAGTGAGTAGTGATCCAGGGTGCTTTATGAGTAGTGATCCCAGGGTGCTTTATGAGTAGTGAGTAGTGATCCCAGCGTGCTTTATGAGTAGTGAGTAGTGATCCCAGGGTGCTTTATGAGTAGTGAGTAGTGATCCCAGGGTGCTTTATGAGTAGTGATCCCAGGGTGCTTTATGAGTAGTGATCCCAGGGTGCTTTATGAGTAGTGAGTAGTGATCCCAGGGTGCTTTATGAGTAGTGATCCCAGGGTGCTTTATGAGTAGTGATCCCAGGGTGCTTTATGAGTAGTGAGTAGTGATCCCAGCGTGCTTTATGAGTAGTGAGTAGTGATCCCAGGGTGCTTTATGAGTAGTGAGTAGTGATCCCAGGGTGCTTTATGAGTAGTGAGTAGTGATCCCAGGGTGCTTTATGAGTAGTGAGTAGTGATCCCAGGGTGCTTTATGAGTAGTGAGTAGTGATCCCAGCGTGCTTTATGAGTAGTGATCCCAGCGTGCTTTATGTAGTGATCCCAGCGTGCTTTATGAGTAGTGAGTAGTGATCCCAGCGTGCTTTATGAGTAGTGAGTAGGTGATCCCAGGGTGCTTTATGAGTAGTGAGTAGTGATCCCAGCATGCTTTATGAGTAGTGAGTAGTGATCCCAGCTTGCTTTATGAGTAGTGAGTAGTGATCCCAGGGTGCTTTATGAGTAGTGAGTAGTGATCCCAGGGTGCTTTATGAGTAGTGAGTAGTGATCCCAGGGTGCTTTATGAGTAGTGATCCCAGCGTGCTTTATGAGTAGTGATCCCAGCGTGCTTTATGAGTGTGATCCCAGCGTGCTTTATGAGTAGTGAGTAGTGATCCCAGGGTGCTTTATGAGTAGTGAGTAGTGATCCCAGGGTGCTTTATGAGTAGTGATCCCAGGGTGCTTTATGAGTAGTGATCCCAGGGTGCTTTATGAGTAGTGAGTAGTGATCCCAGGGTGCTTTATGAGTAGTGAGTAGTGATCCCAGGGTGCTTTATGAGTAGTGAGTAGTGATCCCAGGGTGCTTTATGAGTAGTGAGTAGTGATCCCAGGGTGCTTTATGAGTAGTGATCCCAGGGTGCTTTATGAGTAGTGAGTAGTGATCCCAGGGTGCTTTATGAGTAGTGATCCCAGGGTGCTTTATGAGTAGTGATCCCAGGGTGCTTCATGAGTAGTGAGTAGTGATCCCAGGGTGCTTTATGAGTAGTGAGTAGTGATCCCAGGGTGCTTTATGAGTAGTGAGTAGTGATCCCAGGGTGCTTTATGAGTAGTGAGTAGTGATCCCAGGGTGCTTTATGAGTAGTGATCCCAGGGTGCTTTATGAGTAGTGAGTAGTGATCCTAGGGTGCTTTATGAGTAGTGATCCCAGGGTGCTTTATGAGTAGTGAGTAGTGATCCCAGCGTGCTTTATGAGTAGTGAGTAGTGATCCCAGCATGCTTTATGAGTAGTGAGTAGTGATCCAGGGTGCTTTATGAGTAGTGATCCCAGGGTGCTTTATGAGTAGTGAGTAGTGATCCCAGCGTGCTTTATGAGTAGTGAGTAGTGATCCCAGGGTGCTTTATGAGTAGTGAGTAGTGATCCCAGGGTGCTTTATGAGTAGTGATCCCAGGGTGCTTTATGAGTAGTGATCCCAGGGTGCTTTATGAGTAGTGAGTAGTGATCCCAGGGTGCTTTATGAGTAGTGATCCCAGGGTGCTTTAGTAGTGATCCCAGGGTGCTTTATGAGTAGTAAGTAGTGATCCCAGCGTGCTTTATGAGTAGTGAGTAGTGATCCCAGGGTGCTTTATGAGTAGTGAGTAGTGATCCCAGGGTGCTTTATGAGTAGTGAGTAGTGATCCCAGGGTGCTTTATGAGTAGTGAGTAGTGATCCCAGGGTGCTTTATGAGTAGTGAGTAGTGATCCCAGTGCTTTATGAGTGTGATCCCAGCGTGCTTTATGAGTAGTGATTGCTTTGAGTAGTGATCCCAGCGTGCTTTATGAGTAGTGAGTAGTGATCCCAGGGTGCTTTATGAGTAGTGAGTAGTGATCCCAGGGTGCTTTATGAGTAGTGATCCCAGGGTGCTTTATGAGTAGTGATCCCAGGGTGCTTCATGAGTAGTGAGTAGTGATCCCAGGGTGCTTTATGAGTAGTGAGTAGTGATCCCAGGGTGCTTTATGAGTAGTGAGTAGTGATCCCAGGGTGCTTTATGAGTAGTGAGTAGTGATCCCAGGGTGCTTTATGAGTAGTGATCCCAGGGTGCTTTATGAGTAGTGAGTAGTGATCCCAGGGTGCTTTATGAGTAGTGATCCCAGGGTGCTTTATGAGTAGTGATCCCAGGGTGCTTTATGAGTAGTGAGTAGTGATCCCAGGGTGCTTTATGAGTAGTGAGTAGTGATCCCAGGGTGCTTTATGAGTAGTGAGTAGTGATCCCAGGGTGCTTTATGAGTAGTGAGTAGTGATCCCAGGGTGCTTATGAGTAGTGATCCCAGGGTGCTTTATGAGTAGTGAGTAGTGATCCTAGGGTGCTTTATGAGTAGTGATCCCAGGGTGCTTTATGAGTAGTGAGTAGTGATCCCAGCGTGCTTTATGAGTAGTGAGTAGTGATCCCAGCGTGCTTTATGAGTAGTGAGTAGTGATCCCAGGGTGCTTTATGAGTAGTGATCCCAGGGTGCTTTATGAGTAGTGAGTAGTGATCCCAGGGTGCTTTATGAGTAGTGAGTAGTGATCCCAGGGTGCTTTATGAGTAGTGAGTAGTGATCCCAGGGTGCTTTATGAGTAGTGATCCCAGGGTGCTTTATGAGTAGTGATCCCAGGGTGCTTTATGAGTAGTGAGTAGTGATCCCAGGGTGCTTTATGAGTAGTGAGTAGTGATCCCAGGGTGCTTTATGAGTAGTGATCCCAGGGTGCTTTATGAGTAGTAAGTAGTGATCCCAGCGTGCTTTATGAGTAGTGAGTAGTGATCCCAGGGTGCTTTATGAGTAGTGAGTAGTGATCCCAGGGTGCTTTATGAGTAGTGAGTAGTGATCCCAGGGTGCTTTATGAGTAGTGAGTAGTGATCCCAGGGTGCTTTATGAGTAGTGAGTAGTGATCCCAGCGTGCTTTATGAGTAGTGATCCCAGCGTGCTTTATGAGTAGTGATCCCAGCGTGCTTTATGAGTAGTGAGTAGTGATCCCAGCGTGCTTTATGAGTAGTGAGTAGTATCCCAGGGTGCTTTATGAGTAGTGAGTAGTGATCCCAGCATGCTTTATGAGTAGTGAGTAGTGATCCCAGCTTGCTTTATGAGTAGTGAGTAGTGATCCCAGGGTGCTTTATGAGTAGTGAGTAGTGATCCCAGGGTGCTTTATGAGTAGTGAGTAGTGATCCCAGGGTGCTTTATGAGTAGTGATCCCAGCGTGCTTTATGAGTAGTGATCCCAGCGTGCTTTATGAGTAGTGATCCCAGCGTGCTTTATGAGTAGTGAGTAGTGATCCCAGGGTGCTTTATGAGTAGTGAGTAGTGATCCCAGGGTGCTTTATGAGTAGTGATCCCAGGGTGCTTTATGAGTAGTGATCCCAGGGTGCTTTATGAGTAGTGAGTAGTGATCCCAGGGTGCTTTATGAGTAGTGAGTAGTGATCCCAGGGTGCTTTATGAGTAGTGAGTAGTGATCCCAGGGTGCTTTATGAGTAGTGAGTAGTGATCCCAGGGTGCTTATGAGTAGTGATCCCAGGGTGCTTTATGAGTAGTGAGTAGTGATCCCAGGGTGCTTTATGAGTAGTGATCCCAGGGTGCTTTATGAGTAGTGATCCCAGGGTGCTTTATGAGTAGTGAGTAGTGATCCCAGGGTGCTTTATGAGTAGTGAGTAGTGATCCCAGGGTGCTTTATGAGTAGTGAGTAGTGATCCCAGGGTGCTTTATGAGTAGTGAGTAGTGATCCCAGGGTGCTTTATGAGTAGTGATCCCAGGGTGCTTTATGAGTAGTGAGTAGTGATCCTAGGGTGCTTTATGAGTAGTGATCCCAGGGTGCTTTATGAGTAGTGAGTAGTGATCCCAGCGTGCTTTATGAGTAGTGAGTAGTGATCCCAGCGTGCTTTATGAGTAGTGAGTAGTGATCACAGGGTGCTTTATGAGTAGTGATCCCAGGGTGCTTTATGAGTAGTGAGTAGTGATCCCAGCGTGCTTTATGAGTAGTGAGTAGTGATCCCAGGGTGCTTTATGAGTAGTGAGTAGTGATCCCAGGGTGCTTTATGAGTAGTGATCCCAGGGTGCTTTATGAGTAGTGATCCCAGGGTGCTTTATGAGTAGTGAGTAGTGATCCCAGGGTGCTTTATGAGTAGTGATCCCAGGGTGCTTTATGAGTAGTGATCCCAGGGTGCTTTATGAGTAGTAAGTAGTGATCCCAGCGTGCTTTATGAGTAGTGAGTAGTGATCCCAGGGTGCTTTATGAGTAGTGAGTAGTGATCCCAGGGTGCTTTATGAGTAGTGAGTAGTGATCCCAGGGTGCTTTATGAGTAGTGAGTAGTGATCCCAGGGTGCTTTATGAGTAGTGAGTAGTGATCCCAGCGTGCTTTATGAGTAGTGATCCCAGCGTGCTTTATGAGTAGTGATCCCAGCGTGCTTTATGAGTAGTGAGTAGTGATCCCAGCGTGCTTTATGAGTAGTGAGTAGGTATCCCAGGGTGCTTTATGAGTAGTGAGTAGTGATCCCAGCATGCTTTATGAGTAGTGAGTAGTGATCCCAGCGTGCTTTATGAGTAGTGATTAGTGATCCCAGGGTGCTTTATGAGTAGTGAGTAGTGATCCCAGGGTGCTTTATGAGTAGTGAGTAGTGATCCCAGGGTGCTTTATGAGTAGTGAGTAGTGATCCCAGGGTGCTTTATGAGTAGTGAGTAGTGATCCCAGCGTGCTTTATGAGTAGTGATTAGTGATCCCAGCGTGCTTTATGAGTAGTGAGTAGTGATCCCAGGGTGCTTTATGAGTAGTGAGTAGTGATCCCAGGGTGCTTTATGAGTAGTGAGTAGTGATCCCAGGGTGCTTTATGAGTAGTGAGTAGTGATCCCAGGGTGCTTTATGAGTAGTGATCCCAGGGTGCTTTATGAGTAGTGAGTAGTGATCCCAGGGTGCTTTATGAGTAGTGAGTAGTGATCCCAGGGTGCTTTATGAGTAGTGAGTAGTGATCCCAGGGTGCTTTATGAGTAGTGAGTAGTGATCCCAGGGTGCTTTATGAGTAGTGATCCCAGGGTGCTTTATGAGTAGTGAGTAGTGATCCCAGGGTGCTTTATGAGTAGTGATCCCAGGGTGCTTTATGAGTAGTGATCCCAGGGTGCTTTATGAGTAGTGAGTAGTGATCCCAGGGTGCTTTATGAGTAGTGAGTAGTGATCCCAGGGTGCTTTATGAGTAGTGAGTAGTGATCCCAGGGTGCTTTATGAGTAGTGAGTAGTGATCCCAGGGTGCTTATGAGTAGTGATCCCAGGGTGCTTTATGAGTAGTGAGTAGTGATCCTAGGGTGCTTTATGAGTAGTGATCCCAGGGTGCTTTATGAGTAGTGAGTAGTGATCCCAGGGTGCTTTATGAGTAGTGAGTAGTGATCCCAGCGTGCTTTATGAGTAGTGAGTAGTGATCCCAGGGTGCTTTATGAGTAGTGATCCCAGGGTGCTTTATGAGTAGTGAGTAGTGATCCAGCGTGCTTTATGAGTAGTGAGTAGTGATCCCAGGGTGCTTTATGAGTAGTGAGTAGTGATCCCAGGGTGCTTTATGAGTAGTGATCCCAGGGTGCTTTATGAGTAGTGATCCCAGGGTGCTTTATGAGTAGTGAGTAGTGATCCCAGGGTGCTTTATGAGTAGTGATCCCAGGGTGCTTTATGAGTAGTGATCCCAGGGTGCTTTATGAGTAGTGAGTAGTGATCCCAGCGTGCTTTATGAGTAGTGAGTAGTGATCCCAGGGTGCTTTATGAGTAGTGAGTAGTGATCCCAGGGTGCTTTATGAGTAGTGAGTAGTGATCCCAGGGTGCTTTATGAGTAGTGAGTAGTGATCCCAGGGTGCTTTATGAGTAGTGATCCCAGGGTGCTTTATGAGTAGTGATCCCAGCGTGCTTTAGTGATCCCAGCGTGCTTTATGAGTAGTGAGTAGTGATCCCAGGGTGCTTTATGAGTAGTGAGTAGTGATCCCAGGGTGCTTTATGAGTAGTGATCCCAGGGTGCTTTATGAGTAGTGATCCCAGGGTGCTTTATGAGTAGTGAGTAGTGATCCCAGGGTGCTTTATGAGTAGTGAGTAGTGATCCCAGGGTGCTTTATGAGTAGTGAGTAGTGATCCCAGGGTGCTTTATGAGTAGTGAGTAGTGATCCCAGGGTGCTTTATGAGTAGTGATCCCAGGGTGCTTTATGAGTAGTGAGTAGTGATCCCAGGGTGCTTTATGAGTAGTGATCCCAGGCTGCTTTATGAGTAGTGATCCCAGGGTGCTTTATGAGTAGTGAGTAGTGATCCCAGGGTGCTTTATGAGTAGTGAGTAGTGATCCCAGGGTGCTTTATGAGTAGTGAGTAGTGATCCCAGGGTGCTTTATGAGTAGTGAGTAGTGATCCCAGGGTGCTTATGGTGCTTTATGAGTAGTGAGTAGTGATCCCAGGGTGCTTTATGAGTAGTGATCCCAGGGTGCTTTATGAGTAGTGATCCCAGGGTGCTTTATGAGTAGTGAGTAGTGATCCCAGCGTGCTTTATGAGTAGTGAGTAGTGATCCCAGGGTGCTTTGAGTAGTGAGTAGTGATCCCAGGGTGCTTTATGAGTAGTGAGTAGTGATCCCAGGGTGCTTTATGAGTAGTGAGTAGTGATCCCAGGGTGCTTTATGAGTAGTGAGTAGTGATCCCAGGGTGCTTTATGAGTAGTGATCCCAGGGTGCTTTATGAGTAGTGATCCCAGGGTGCTTTATGAGTAGTGAGTAGTGATCCCAGGGTGCTTTATGAGTAGTGATCCCAGGGTGCTTTATGAGTAGTGATCCCAGGGTGCTTTATGAGTAGTGAGTAGTGATCCCAGCGTGCTTTATGAGTAGTGAGTAGTGATCCCAGGGTGCTTTATGAGTAGTGAGTAGTGATCCCAGGGTGCTTTATGAGTAGTGAGTAGTGATCCCAGGGTGCTTTATGAGTAGTGAGTAGTGATCCCAGGGTGCTTTATGAGTAGTGAGTAGTGATCCCAGCGTGCTTTATGAGTAGTGATCCCAGCGTGCTTTATGAGTAGTGATCCCAGCGTGCTTTATGAGTAGTGAGTAGTGATCCCAGCGTGCTTTATGAGTAGTGAGTAGTATCCCAGGGTGCTTTATGAGTAGTGAGTAGTGATCCCAGGGTGCTTTATGAGTAGTGAGTAGTGATCCCAGCTTGCTTTATGAGTAGTGAGTAGTGATCCCAGGGTGCTTTATGAGTAGTGAGTAGTGATCCCAGGGTGCTTTATGAGTAGTGAGTAGTGATCCCAGGGTGCTTTATGAGTAGTGATCCCAGGGTGCTTTATGAGTAGTGATCCCAGGGTGCTTTATGAGTAGTGATCCCCAGCGTGCTTTATGAGTAGTGAGTAGTGATCCCAGGGTGCTTTATGAGTAGTGAGTAGTGATCCCAGGGTGCTTTATGAGTAGTGATCCCAGTGCTTTATGAGTAGTGATCCCAGGGTGCTTTATGAGTAGTGAGTAGTGATCCCAGGGTGCTTTATGAGTAGTGAGTAGTGATCCCAGGGTGCTTTATGAGTAGTGAGTAGTGATCCCAGGGTGCTTTATGAGTAGTGAGTGATCCCAGGGTGCTTATGAGTAGTGATCCCAGGGTGCTTTATGAGTAGTGAGTAGTGATCCCAGGGTGCTTTATGAGTAGTGATCCCAGGGTGCTTTATGAGTAGTGATCCCAGGGTGCTTTATGAGTAGTGAGTAGTGATCCCAGGGTGCTTTATGAGTAGTGAGTAGTGATCCCAGGGTGCTTTATGAGTAGTGAGTAGTGATCCCAGGGTGCTTTATGAGTAGTGAGTAGTGATCCCAGGGTGCTTTATGAGTAGTAGTGATCCCAGGGTGCTTTATGAGTAGTGAGTAGTGATCCCAGGGTGCTTTATGAGTAGTGATCCCAGGGTGCTTTATGAGTAGTGAGTAGTGATCCCAGCGTGCTTTATGAGTAGTGAGTAGTGATCCCAGCGTGCTTTATGAGTAGTGAGTAGTGATCCCAGGGTGCTTTATGAGTAGTGATCCCAGGGTGCTTTATGAGTAGTGAGTAGTGATCCCAGCGGTGCTTTATGAGTAGTGAGTAGTGATCCCAGGGTGCTTTATGAGTAGTGAGTAGTGATCCCAGGGTGCTTTATGAGTAGTGAGGGTGCTTTATGAGTAGTGATCCCAGGGTGCTTTATGAGTAGTGAGTAGTGATCCCAGGGTGCTTTATGAGTAGTGATCCCAGGGTGCTTTATGAGTAGTGATCCCAGGGTGCTTTATGAGTAGTGAGTAGTGATCCCAGCGTGCTTTATGAGTAGTGAGTAGTGATCCCAGGGTGCTTTATGAGTAGTGAGTAGTGATCCCAGGGTGCTTTATGAGTAGTGAGTAGTGATCCCAGGGTGCTTTATGAGTAGTGAGTAGTGATCCCAGGGTGCTTTATGAGTAGTGAGTAGTGATCCCAGCGTGCTTTATGAGTAGTGATCCCAGCGTGCTTTATGAGTAGTGATCCCAGCGTGCTTTATGAGTAGTGAGTAGTGATCCCAGCGTGCTTTATGAGTAGTGAGTAGTGATCCCAGGGTGCTTTATGAGTAGTGAGTAGTGATCCCAGCATGCTTTATGAGTAGTGAGTAGTGATCCCAGCGTGCTTTATGAGTAGTGAGTAGTGATCCCAGCGTGCTTTATGAGTAGTGAGTAGTGATCCCAGGGTGCTTTATGAGTAGTGAGTAGTGATCCCAGGGTGCTTTATGAGTAGTGAGTAGTGATCCCAGGGTGCTTTATGAGTAGTGAGTAGTGATCCCAGCGTGCTTTATGAGTAGTGATTAGTGATCCCAGCGTGCTTTATGAGTAGTGAGTAGTGATCCCAGGGTGCTTTATGAGTAGTGAGTAGTGATCCCAGGGTGCTTTATGAGTAGTGAGTAGTGATCCCAGCGTGCTTTATGAGTAGTGAGTAGTGATCCCAGGGTGCTTTATGAGTAGTGATCCCAGGGTGCTTTATGAGTAGTGATCCCAGGGTGATTTATGAGTAGTGATCCCAGGGTGCTTTATGAGTAGTGATCCCAGGGTGCTTTATGAGTAGTGAGTAGTGTGATCCCAGGGTGCTTTATGAGTAGTGAGTAGTGATCCCAGCGTGCTTTATGAGTAGTGAGTAGTGATCCCAGGGTGCTTTATGAGTAGTGAGTAGTGATCCCAGGGTGCTTTATGAGTAGTGAGTAGTGATCCCAGGGTGCTTTATGAGTAGTGAGTAGTGATCCCAGGGTGCTTTATGAGTAGTGAGTAGTGATCCCAGGGTGCTTTATGAGTAGTGAGTAGTGATCCCAGGGTGCTTTATGAGTAGTGAGTAGTGATCCCAGGGTGCTTTATGAGTAGTGAGTAGTGATCCCAGCGTGCTTTATGAGTAGTGATTAGTGATCCCAGCGTGCTTTATGAGTAGTGAGTAGTGATCCCAGGGTGCTTTATGAGTAGTGAGTAGTGATCCCAGGGTGCTTTATGAGTAGTGAGTAGTGATCCCAGGGTGCTTTATGAGTAGTGAGTAGTGATCCCAGGGTGCTTTATGAGTAGTGAGTAGTGATCCCAGCGTGCTTTATGAGTAGTGAGTAGTGATCCCAGGGTGCTTTATGAGTAGTGAGTAGTGATCCCAGCGTGCTTTATGAGTAGTGAGTAGTGATCCCAGGGTGCTTTATGAGTAGTGATCCCAGGGTGCTTCATGAGTAGTGATCCCAGGGTGCTTTATGAGTAGTGATCCCAGGGTGCTTTATGAGTAGTGATCCCAGGGTGCTTTATGAGTAGTGATCCCAGGGTGCTTTATGAGTAGTGATCCCAGGGTGCTTTATGAGTAGTGAGTAGTGATCCCAGCGTGCTTTATGAGTAGTGAGTAGTGATCCCAGGGTGCTTTATGAGTAGTGAGTAGTGATCCCAGGGTGCTTTATGAGTAGTGAGTAGTGATCCCAGGGTGCTTTATGAGTAGTGATCCCAGGGTGCTTTATGAGTAGTGAGTAGTGATCCCAGGGTGCTTTATGAGTAGTGAGTAGTGATCCCAGCGTGCTTTATGAGTAGTGAGTAGTGATCCCAGCGTGCTTTATGAGTAGTGATCCCAGGGTGCTTTATGAGTAGTGAGTAGTGATCCCAGGGTGCTTTATGAGTAGTGATCCCAGGGTGCTTTATGAGTAGTGATCCCAGGGTGCTTTATGAGTAGTGATCCCAGGGTGCTTTATGAGTAGTGAGTAGTGATCCCAGGGTGCTTTATGAGTAGTGTAGTGATCCCAGCGTGCTTTATGAGTAGTGAGTAGTGATCCCAGCGTGCTTTATGAGTAGTGATCCCAGCGTGCTTTATGAGTAGTGATCCCAGCGTGCTTTATGAGTAGTGATCCCAGCGTGCTTTATGAGTAGTGAGTAGTGATCCCAGCGTGCTTTATGAGTAGTGATTAGTGATCCCAGCGTGCTTTATGAGTAGTGAGTAGTGATCCCAGGGTGCTTTATGAGTAGTGAGTAGTGATCCCAGGGTGCTTTATGAGTAGTGAGTAGTGATCCCAGGGTGCTTTATGAGTAGTGAGTAGTGATCCCAGCGTGCTTTATGAGTAGTGATTAGTGATCCCAGCGTGCTTTATGAGTAGTGAGTAGTGATCCCAGGGTGCTTTATGAGTAGTGAGTAGTGATCCCAGGGTGCTTTATGAGTAGTGAGTAGTGATCCCAGGGTGCTTTATGAGTAGTGAGTAGTGATCCCAGCGTGCTTTATGTGTAGTGATCCCAGGGTGCTTTATGAGTAGTGATCCCAGGGTGCTTTATGAGTAGTGAGTAGTGATCCCAGCGTGCTTTATGAGTAGTGAGTAGTGATCCCAGCGTGCTTTATGAGTAGTGAGTAGTGATCCCAGGGTGCTTTATGAGTAGTGATCCCAGGGTGCTTTATGAGTAGTGATCCCAGGGTGCTTTATGAGTAGTGATCCCAGGGTGCTTTATGAGTAGTGAGTAGTGATCCCAGCGTGCTTTATGAGTAGTGATCCCAGGGTGCTTTATGTGTGATCCCAGGGTGCTTTATGAGTAGTGATCCCAGGGTGCTTTATGAGTAGTGAGTAGTGATCCCAGGGTGCTTTATGAGTAGTGATCCCAGGGTGCTTTATGAGTAGTGATCCCAGGGTGCTTTATGAGTAGTGAGTAGTGATCCCAGGGTGCTTTATGAGTAGTGATCCCAGGGTGCTTTATGAGTAGTGATCCCAGGGTGCTTTATGAGTAGTGATCCCAGGGTGCTTTATGAGTAGTGAGTAGTGATCCCAGCATGCTTTATGAGTAGTGAGTAGTGATCCCAGGGTGCTTTATGAGTAGTGAGTAGTGATCCCAGGGTGCTTTATGAGTAGTGAGTAGTGATCCCAGGGTGCTTTATGAGTAGTGAGTAGTGATCCCAGGGTGCTTTATGAGTAGTGATCCCAGGGTGCTTTATGAGTAGTGAGTAGTGATCCCAGGGTGCTTTATGAGTAGTGATCCCAGGGTGCTTTATGAGTAGTGATCCCAGGGTGCTTTATGAGTAGTGAGTAGTGATCCCAGCGTGCTTTATGAGTAGTGAGTAGTGATCCCAGGGTGCTTTATGAGTAGTGATCCCAGGGTGCTTTATGAGTAGTGATCCCAGGGTGCTTTATGAGTAGTGAGTAGTGATCCCAGGGTGCTTTATGAGTAGTGATCCCAGGGTGCTTTATGAATAGTGATCCCAGGGTGCTTTATGAGTAGTGAGTAGTGATCCCAGCGTGCTTTATGAGTAGTGAGTAGTGATCCCAGCGTGCTTTATGAGTAGTGAGTAGTGATCCCAGGGTGCTTTATGAGTAGTGATCCCAGGGTGCTTTATGAGTAGTGATCCCAGGGTGCTTTATGAGTAGTGAGTAGTGATCCCAGGGTGCTTTATGAGTAGTGATCCCAGGGTGCTTTATGAGTAGTGATCCCAGAGTGCTTTATGAGTAGTGATCCCAGGGTGCTTTATGAGTAGTGAGTAGTGATCCCAGCATGCTTTATGAGTAGTGAGTAGTGATCCCAGGGTGCTTTATGAGTAGTGAGTAGTGATCCCAGGGTGCTTTATGAGTAGTGAGTAGTGATCCCAGGGTGCTTTATGAGTAGTGAGTAGTGATCCCAGGGTGCTTTATGAGTAGTGATCCCAGGGTGCTTTATGAGTAGTGAGTAGTGATCCCAGGGTGCTTTATGAGTAGTGATCCCAGGGTGCTTTATGAGTAGTGATCCCAGGGTGCTTTATGAGTAGTGAGTAGTGATCCCAGCGTGCTTTATGAGTAGTGAGTAGTGATCCCAGGGTGCTTTATGAGTAGTGATCCCAGGGTGCTTTATGAGTAGTGATCCCAGGGTGCTTTATGAGTAGTGAGTAGTGATCCCAGGGTGCTTTATGAGTAGTGATCCCAGGGTGCTTTATGAATAGTGATCCCAGGGTGCTTTATGAGTAGTGAGTAGTGATCCCAGCGTGCTTTATGAGTAGTGAGTAGTGATCCCAGCGTGCTTTATGAGTAGTGAGTAGTGATCCCAGGGTGCTTTATGAGTAGTGATCCCAGGGTGCTTTATGAGTAGTGATCCCAGGGTGCTTTATGAGTAGTGATCCCAGGGTGCTTTATGAGTAGTGAGTAGTGATCCCAGGGTGCTTTATGAGTAGTGATCCCAGGGTGCTTTATGAAGTAGTGATCCCAGGGTGCTTTATGAGTAGTGAGTAGTGATCCCAGGGTGCTTTATGAGTAGTGAGTAGTGATCCCAGGGTGCTTATGAGTAGTGATCCCAGGGTGCTTTATGAGTAGTGAGTAGTGATCCCAGCGTGCTTTATGAGTAGTGATCCCAGGGTGCTTTATGAGTAGTGAGTAGTGATCCCAGCGTGCTTTATGAGTAGTGAGTAGTGATCCCAGCGTGCTTTATGAGTAGTGAGTAGTGATCCCAGGGTGATGAGTAGTGATCCCAGGGTGCTTTATGAGTAGTGATCCCAGGGTGCTTTATGAGTAGTGAGTAGTGATCCCAGGGTGCTTTATGAGTAGTGAGTAGTGATCCCAGGGTGCTTTATGAGTAGTGAGTAGTGATCCCAGGGTGCTTTATGAGTAGTGAGTAGTGATCCCAGGGTGCTTGAGTATGAGTAGTGATCCCAGGGTGCTTTATGAGTAGTGAGTAGTGATCCCAGGGTGCTTTATGAGTAGTGAGTAGTGATCCCAGGGTGCTTTATGAGTAGTGAGTAGTGATCCCAGGGTGCTTTATGAGTAGTGAGATCCCAGGGTGCTTTATGAGTAGTGATCCCAGGGTGCTTTATGAGTAGTGAGTAGTGATCCCAGGGTGCTTTATGAGTAGTGAGTAGTGATCCCAGGGTGCTTTATGAGTAGTGAGTAGTGATCCCAGGGTGCTTTATGAGTAGTGAGTAGTGATCCCAGGGTGCTTTATGAGTAGTGAGTAGTGATCCCAGGGTGCTTATGAGTGTGATCCCAGGGTGCTTTATGAGTAGTGAGTAGTGATCCCATTGTGCTTTATGAGTAGTGATCCCAGGGTGCTTTATGAATAGTGAGTAGTGATCCCAGGGTGCTTTATGAGTAGTGAGTAGTGATCCCAGCGTGCTTTATGAGTAGTGAGTAGTGATCCCAGGGTGCTTTATGAGTAGTGATCCCAGGGTGCTTTATGAGTAGTGAGTAGTGATCCCAGGGTGCTTTATGAGTAGTGAGTAGTGATCCCAGGGTGCTTTATGAGTAGTGAGTAGTGATCCCAGGGTGCTTTATGAGTAGTGATCCCAGGGTGCTTTATGAGTAGTGAGTAGTGATCCCAGGGTGCTTTATGAGTAGTGATCCCAGGGTGCTTTATGAGTAGTGAGTAGTGATCCCAGCGTGCTTTATGAGTAGTGAGTAGTGATCCCAGCGTGCTTTATGAGTAGTGAGTAGTGATCCCTTTATGAGTAGTGATCCCAGGGTGCTTTATGAGTAGTGAGTAGTGATCCCAGCGTGCTTTATGAGTAGTGAGTAGTGATCCCAGGGTGCTTTATGAGTAGTGAGTAGTGATCCCAGGGTGCTTTATGAGTGAGTAGTGATCCCAGGGTGCTTTATGAGTAGTGATCCCAGGGTGCTTTATGAGTAGTGAGTAGTGATCCCAGGGTGCTTTATGAGTAGTGTGATCCCAGGGTGCTTTATGAGTAGTGATCCCAGGGTGCTTTATGAGTAGTGAGTAGTGATCCCAGCGTGCTTTATGAATAGTGAGTAGTGATCCCAGGGTGCTTTATGAGTAGTGAGTAGTGATCCCAGGGTGCTTTATGAGTAGTGAGTAGTGATCCCAGGGTGCTTTATGAGTAGTGAGTAGTGATCCCAGGGTGCTTTATGAGTAGTGAGTAGTGATCCCAGCGTGCTTTATGAGTAGTGAGTAGTGATCCCAGGGTGCTTTATGAGTAGTGAGTAGTGATCCCAGCGTGCTTTATGAGTAGTGAGTAGTGATCCCAGCGTGCTTTATGAGTAGTGAGTAGTGATCCCAGGGTGCTTTATGAATAGTGAGTAGTGATCCCAGGGTGCTTTATGAGCAGTGAGTAGTGATCCCAGGGTGCTTTATGAGTAGTGAGTAGTGATCCCAGGGTGCTTTATGAGTAGTGATCCCAGGGTGCTTTATGAGTAGTGAGTAGTGATCCCAGCGTGCTTTATGAGTAGTGATCCCAGCGTGCTTTATGAGTAGTGATCCCAGCGTGCTTTATGAGTAGTGAGTAGTGATCCCAGCTTGCTTTATGAGTAGTGATCCCAGCGTGCTTTATGAGTAGTGATCCCAGCGTGCTTTATGAGTAGTGATCCCAGGGTGCTTTATGAGTAGTGTTCCCAGGGTGCTTTATGAGTAGTGAGTAGTGATCCCAGGGTGCTTTATGAGTAGTGATCCCAGGGTGCTTTATGAGTAGTGAGTAGTGATCCCAGGTGCTTTATGAGTAGTGAGTAGTGATCCCAGCGTGCTTTATGAGTAGTGAGTAGTGATCCCAGGGTGCTTTATGAGTAGTGATCCCAGGGTGCTTTATGAGTAGTGAGTAGTGATCCCAGCGTGCTTTATGAGTAGTGAGTAGTGATCCCAGGGTGCTTTATGAGTAGTGAGTAGTGATCCCAGGGTGCTTTATGAGTAGTGATCCCAGGGTGCTTTATGAGTAGTGATCCCAGGGTGCTTTATGAGTAGTGAGTAGTGATCCCAGGGTGCTTTATGAGTAGTGATCCCAGGGTGCTTTATGAGTAGTGATCCCAGGGTGCTTTATGAGTAGTCCCAGGGTGCTTTATGAGTAGTGATCCCAGCGTGCTTTATGAGTAGTGAGTAGTGATCCCAGGGTGCTTTATGAGTAGTGAGTAGTGATCCCAGGGTGCTTTATGAGTAGTGAGTAGTGATCCCAGCGTGCTTTATGAGTAGTGAGTAGTGATCCCAGGGTGCTTTATGAGTAGTGAGTAGTGATCCCAGGGTGCTTTATGAGTAGTGAGTAGTGATCCCAGCGTGCTTTATGAGTAGTGAGTAGTGATCCCAGGGTGCTTTATGAGTAGTGAGTAGTGATCCCAGGGTGCTTTATGAGCAGTGAGTAGTGATCCCAGGGTGCTTTATGAGTAGTGAGTAGTGATCCCAGGGTGCTTTATGAGTAGTGATCCCAGGGTGCTTTATGAGTAGTGAGTAGTGATCCCAGCGTGCTTTATGAGTAGTGATCCCAGCGTGCTTTATGAGTAGTGATCCCAGCGTGCTTTATGAGTAGTGAGTAGTGATCCCAGCTTGCTTTATGAGTAGTGATCCCAGCGTGCTTTATGAGTAGTGATCCCAGCGTGCTTTATGAGTAGTGATCCCAGCATGCTTTATGAGTAGTGAGTAGTGATCCCAGCGTGCTTTATGAGTAGTGAGTAGTGATCCCAGGGTGCTTTATGAGTAGTGAGTAGTGATCCCAGCATGCTTTATGAGTAGTGAGTAGTGATCCCAGCGTGCTTTATGAGTAGTGATTAGTGATCCCAGCGTGCTTTATGAGCCCAGGGTGCTTTATGAGTAGTGAGTAGTGATCCCAGGGTGCTTTATGAGTAGTGAGTAGTGATCCCAGGGTGCTTTATGAGTAGTGAGTAGTGATCCCAGCGTGCTTTATGAGTAGTGATTAGTGATCCCAGCGTGCTTTATGAGTAGTGAGTAGTGATCCCAGGGTGCTTTATGAGTAGTGATCCCAGGGTGCTTTATGAGTAGTGATCCCAGGGTGATTTATGAGTAGTGATCCCAGGGTGCTTTATGAGTAGTGATCCCAGGGTGCTTTATGAGTAGTGATCCCAGGGTGCTTTATGAGTATGTAGTGATCCCAGGGTGCTTTATGAGTAGTGAGTAGTGATCCCAGCGTGCTTTATGAGTAGTGAGTAGTGATCCCAGGGTGCTTTATGAGTAGTGATCCCAGGGTGCTTTATGAGTAGTGAGTAGTGATCCCAGGGTGCTTTATGAGTAGTGAGTAGTGATCCCAGGGTGCTTTATGAGTAGTGATCCCAGGGTGCTTTATGAGTAGTGAGTAGTGATCCCAGGGTGCTTTATGAGTAGTGATCCCAGGGTGCTTTATGAGTAGTGAGTAGTGATCCCAGCGTGCTTTATGAGTAGTGAGTAGTGATCCCAGCGTGCTTTATGAGTAGTGAGTAGTGATCCCAGCGTGCTTTATGAGTAGTGATCCCAGGGTGCTTTATGAGTAGTGAGTAGTGATCCCAGGGTGCTTTATGAGTAGTGATCCCAGGGTGCTTTATGAGTAGTGATCCCAGGGTGCTTTATGAGTAGTGAGTAGTGATCCCAGCGTGCTTTGAGTAGTGAGTAGTGATCCCAGCGTGCTTTATGAGTAGTGAGTAGTGATCCCAGCGTGCTTTATGAGTAGTGATCCCAGCGTGCTTTATGAGTAGTGATCCCAGCGTGCTTTATGAGTAGTGAGTAGTGATCCCAGCGTGCTTTATGAGTAGTGATTAGTGATCCCAGCGTGCTTTATGAGTAGTGAGTAGTGATCCCAGGGTGCTTTATGAGTAGTGAGTAGTGATCCCAGGGTGCTTTATGAGTAGTGAGTAGTGATCCCAGGGTGCTTTATGAGTAGTGAGTAGTGATCCCAGCGTGCTTTATGAGTAGTGATTAGTGATCCCAGCGTGCTTTATGAGAAGTGAGTAGTGATCCCAGGGTGCTTTATGAGTAGTGAGTAGTGATCCCAGGGTGCTTTATGAGTAGTGAGTAGTGATCCCAGGGTGCTTTATGAGTAGTGAGTAGTGATCCCAGGGTGCTTTATGAGTAGTGATCACAGGGTGCTTTATGAGTAGTGATCCCAGGGTGCTTTATGAGTAGTGAGTAGTGATCCCAGCGTGCTTTATGAGTAGTGAGTAGTGATCCCAGCGTGCTTTATGAGTAGTGAGTAGTGATCCCAGCGTGCTTTATGAGTAGTGATCCCAGGGTGCTTTATGAGTAGTGATCCCAGGGTGCTTTATGAGTAGTGATCCCAGGGTGCTTTATGAGTAGTGAGTAGTGATCCCAGCGTGCTTTATGAGTAGTGATCCCAGGGTGCTTTATGAGTAGTGATCCCAGGGTGCTTTATGAGTAGTGATCCCAGGGTGCTTTATGAGTAGTGAGTAGTGATCCCAGGGTGCTTTATGAGTAGTGATCCCAGGGTGCTTTATGAGTAGTGATCCCAGGGTGCTTTATGAATAGTGAGTAGTGATCCCAGGGTGCTTTATGAGTAGTGATCCCAGGGTGCTTTATGAGTAGTGATCCCAGGGTGCTTTATGAGTAGTGATCCCAGGGTGCTTTATGAGTAGTGAGTAGTGATCCCAGCGTGCTTTATGAGTAGTGAGTAGTGATCCCTGGGTGCTTTATGAGTAGTGAGTAGTGATCCCAGGGTGCTTTATGAGTAGTGAGTAGTGATCCCAGGGTGCTTTATGAGTAGTGAGTAGTGATCCCAGGGTGCTTATGAGTAGTGATCCCAGGGTGCTTTATGAGTAGTGAGTAGTGATCCCAGGGTGCTTTATGAGTAGTGATCCCAGGGTGCTTTATGAGTAGTGATCCCAGGGTGCTTTATGAGTAGTGAGTAGTGATCCCAGGGTGCTTTATGAGTAGTGATCCCAGGGTGCTTTATGAGTAGTGATCCCAGGGTGCTTTATGAGTAGTGAGTAGTGATCCCAGGGTGCTTTATGAGTAGTGATCCCAGGGTGCTTTATGAGTAGTGATCCCAGGGTGCTTTATGAGTAGTGATCCCAGGGTGCTTTATGAGTAGTGAGTAGTGATCCCAGCGTGCTTTATGAGTAGTGAGTAGTGATCCCAGGGTGCTTTATGAGTAGTGAGTAGTGATCCCAGGGTGCTTTATGAGTAGTGAGTAGTGATCCCAGGGTGCTTTATGAGTAGTGAGTAGTGATCCCAGGGTGCTTATGAGTAGTGATCCCAGGGTGCTTTATGAGTAGTGAGTAGTGATCCCAGGGTGCTTTATGAGTAGTGATCCCAGGGTGCTTTATGAGTAGTGAGTAGTGATCCCAGCGTGCTTTATGAGTAGTGAGTAGTGATCCCAGCGTGCTTTATGAGTAGTGAGTAGTGATCCCAGGGTGCTTTATGAGTAGTGAGTAGTGATCCCAGGGTGCTTATGAGTAGTGATCCCAGGGTGCTTTATGAGTAGTGAGTAGTGATCCCAGGGTGCTTTATGAGTAGTGATCCCAGGGTGCTTTATGAGTAGTGATCCCAGGGTGCTTTATGAGTAGTGAGTAGTGATCCCAGGGTGCTTTATGAGTAGTGATCCCAGGGTGCTTTATGAGTAGTGATCCCAGGGTGCTTTATGAGTAGTGAGTAGTGATCCCAGGGTGCTTTATGAGTAGTGATCCCAGGGTGCTTTATGAGTAGTGATCCCAGGGTGCTTTATGAGTAGTGATCCCAGGGCGCTTTGTGAGTAGTGAGTAGTGATCCCAGCGTGCTTTATGAGTAGTGAGTAGTGATCCCAGGGTGCTTTATGAGTAGTGCGTAGTGATCCCAGGGTGCTTTATGAGTAGTGAGTAGTGATCCCAGGGTGCTTTATGAGTAGTGAGTAGTGATCCCAGGGTGCTTATGAGTAGTGATCCCAGGGTGCTTTATGAGTAGTGAGTAGTGATCCCAGGGTGCTTTATGAGTAGTGATCCCAGCGTGCTTTATGAGTAGTGATCCCAGCGTGCTTTATGAGTAGTGAGTAGTGATCCCAGCGTGCTTTATGAGTAGTGAGTAGTGATCCCAGCGTGCTTTATGAGTAGTGAGTAGTGATCCCAGCGTGCTTTATGAGTAGTGAGTAGTGATCCCAGCGTGCTTTATGAGTAGTGAGTAGTGATCCCAGCGTGCTTTATGAGTTGTGAGTAGTGATCCCAGGGTGCTTTATGAGTAGTGAGTAGTGATCCCAGGGTGCTTTATGAGTAGTGAGTAGTGATCCCAGGGTGCTTTATGAGTAGTGATCCCAGCATGCTTTATGAGTAGTGAGTAGTGATCCCAGCGTGCTTTATGAGTAGTGAGTAGTGATCCCAGCGTGCTTTATGAGTAGTGAGTAGTGATCCCAGGGTGCTTTATGAGTAGTGAGTAGTGATCCCAGGGTGCTTTATGAGTAGTGAGTAGTGATCCCAGCGTGCTTTATGAGTAGTGAGTAGTGATCCCAGGGTGCTTTATGAGTAGTGAGTAGTGCTTAACAAATGTCAGTGCTTTTATCATATCTGAATTTCCTGAACTCATTGGCAGTAGTGGATGAACACACAACCCACAACCCAATTGTCATACTTGAGCAAGAGAGAGAGCAAGAGAGAGAGCAAGAGAGAGAGCAAGAGAGAGCAAGACAGAGCAAGACAGAGCAAGAGAGATCAAGAGAGAGCAAGAGAGAGAGCGAGAGAGAGAGCGAGAGAGAGAGCGAGAGAGAGAGAGAGAGAGAGAGAGAGAGAGAGAGAGAGAGAGAGAGAGAGAGAGAGAGATTCACATGAGTAATCCAGATTAGCCCCCATAATACTTTGATTATGATTTAACTCTTTGCAGGCTGTCACGCTGTCTAGTCACAGAGGAAGGCTGTGCTTCTCTGGTCTCAGCTCTGAGGTCAAACCCTCACACCTGAGAGAGCTGGATCTGAGCTACAATCACCCAGGAGACTCAGGAGTCAGACTGCTCTCTGCTGGACTGGAGGATCCACACTGCAGACTGGAGAAACTCAAGTATGTAGAGGGTTTATGTCAATGTTCATATCAGACATGTTTGACTTATCGGGCTAGTTAAGACAAACATTCTGACCACCACTTGGACAAAGTTACATGCTGACTGTGTGTGTGTGTGTGTGTGTGTGTGTGTGTATCCCTCAATGACTGTCTGTTCTTCTGCTTACCCCTACAGTGTGGAACATGGTGGAGAGTACACAATGAAACCTGGGCTTAGAAAATGTGAGTGTTGACTGCTGTGAAGAATATGACTAAGAATAAGTCTTAATTCAAGTAAAGTCAAAGACATCATTACTTACTTGGTCTTATTAAATATCATATGTAGTTCTACAGAAGCAGAAATCAGGGACACCAAAGTTTATTT